>NC_088229.1:41677196-41914696 GCF_036934945.1 Oncorhynchus masou masou | reverse complement strand
TTGCGCCATGGCCGCCATCAAAAGTTTGGACACACAAACTCGTTTTCTACTTATTTATTTTTTACTATTTTCTACATTGTAGAATAATAGTGAAGACATCAAAACTATGAAATAACACATATGGAATCATGTAGTAACCAAAAAGGTGATAAACAAATTAAAATACATTTTTACTTTGATATTCTTCAAAGAGGCCACTAGGCTAGCAAAGGGTCGGAAACTTTGCGGTAAATTTCCGGAATTACTGCTTAAAATCCTCAAAGTTAGCTTATAACAGTGAACCTTTTTTGTGGGATACACATAAGGCAATTTTTGGTCTTGTGGCTTGTTTTGGTTAAACTAACCCAGATTCAATGGAATTGCAACCCTCTGCATGCACAGTGCATTCTTCCATCACATGTGCAGTGCATTCTTCCATCACATGTGCAGCTGCTTCTCAAGATCTGCACACTAATGAGATGCTATTGAGCCCACACTACTACACTGTCTGAGCCAAGGACTACATGCTTTCTGATACGTTTTGATTACAATACTGGATGGGGTGAATATATTTTATATGACATACATGATTTTTTGTTAAAACTTCTTAGGGCTAGGGCGCAGATTTCGGAAGTTCGGATGACTGATGTGCCCAAAGTAAACTGCCTGGTACTCAGGCCCAGACGCTAGGATATGCATATAATAGAGAAGACTCTGTTGTTTCTAAAACTGTTAAAACAATGTCTGTGAGTATAACAGAACTGATATGGCAGGCAAAACACAGAGGAGAATCCATCCAGAATTCTTTTTTTTTTGAGGTCACCACCCATTCAAACACTTGTCTGTGGGATATTAAAAGAAAATCCTCCCAGATTGCAGTTCCTATGGCTTCCACTAGACGTCAACAGTCTTTAGAAAGGGTTTCAGGCTTGTTTTTTGAAAAATGAGCTAGAATTTTTAGTTTTTCAAGGTGGCTCTCATTTGGACTGTAGTCTTGCGGATGAGGGTGCGCACTTCGTTATTTATCTCCGGTATTGAACATACTATTCTCTGTCTTAAATTGTATTATTTATTTACATATTAGGGTACCTGAGGATTGATTAGAAATGTTGTTTGACTTGTTTGGACAAAGTTTATTGGTAACTTTTGGGATTGCTTTGTCTGCATGTTGAACGACAGGAATGGGTGGATTACTGAATCAAACGCGCCAAATAAACAGACTTTTTGGGGATATAAAGAAGGACTTTATCGAACAAAACGACCATTTGTTGTATACCTGGGACCCTTGGGATCACAAACAGAGGAATATCTTCAAAGGTAAGCAATTTATTTTATTGCTACTTCTGACTTTTGTGACGCCTCTGCTGGTTTGAAAAATGTTTTTAATGATTTTGCATGCGGGGAGCTGTCCTCAGATAATCGCATGCTTTCGCCGTAAAGCCTTTTTGAAATCTGACAAAGCGACTGGATTAACAATAAATTAAGCTAAAATGATTTTTGACACTTGTATTTTCATGAATGTTTTATATTACGATTTTTGTATTTTGAATTTCACGCTCTGTAATTTCAGTGGATGTTGTCGAGATGGGGCGCTAGCGTCCCACCTAGCCTTAAGAAGTTTTAATTGGTCAATAGTAGCCTACAGCAAAGTATGTTTAAATTATTTATAAGTTGTTAACAATTTCTGCTAGTTAGTTTTTGCTACCATATAGGTTTTACCATGCTTGAGCCTGCTAACTGAGGAGGGTTAATTCACCTGTTTCCATCATGTTTCATTTTAAAACATGTATCTTACAAAGGAGCTGTTTAATCTAACTGCTTAACTACAGTGGGGCAAAAAAGTATTTAGTCAGCCACCAATTGTGCAAGTTCTCCCACTTAAAAAGATGAGAGAGGCCTGTAATTTTCATCATAGGTAAACGTCAACTACGACAGACAAAATGAGGGGAAAAAATCCAGAAAATCACATTATAGGAAGTTTTTTTGACTTAATGGAGGAACGTAGTCAGGGAAATGCTGATGAATGTCTTGCTCGAGCTGTGCATGCAAATGGTTCACCACTGATGCTCACAGGCCATGTGTATTGGGAAAGATTTCTGAATGTTCTTTGCCCAGCACACACCCCACCAACCAGACAAGCTGCATCTACTCATTTGCTGGATGTAGAGTTCAACAGAGTTCAACTGAAGGTCAAGCAAATCATAGAGAAAGCAGACTGTATTACAATCATCTCTGATGGGTGGTTGAATGTTTGTGGGCAAGAGATCTTTGTGCGCTATACTCGGCCTTGTCTCAGGATGGTAAGTTGGTGGTTGAAGATATCCCTCTAGTGGTGTGGGGGCTGTGTTTTGGCAAAGAGGGTGGGGTTATATCCTGCCTGTTTGGCCCTGTCTGGTGGTATCATCGGATGGGGCCACAGTGTCTCCTGACCCCTCCTGTCTCAGCCTCCAGTATTTATGCTGCAGTAGTTTATGTGTCGGGGGGCTAGGGTCAGTCTGTTATATCTGGAGTACTTCTCCTGTCTTATCGGGTGTCCTGTGTGAATTTAAGTATGCTCACTCTAATTCTCTCTTTCTTTCTTTCTCTCTGAGGATCTGAGCCCTAGGACCATGCCCCAGGACTACCTGGCATGATGACTCCTTGCCTTCCCCAGTCCACCTGTCCATGCTGCTGCTCCAGTTTTAACTGTTCTGCCTGCGGCTATGGAACCCCGACCTGTTCCACCTCTGAATGTTCCACAAAATGAGTAAACCCTAGTAGCCACCCTTCACCTTGATGACAGCTTTGCACACTCTTGGAATTCTCTCAACCAGCTTCATGAGGTAGTCAATTAACAGGTGTGCCTTGTTAAAAGTAAATTTGTGAAATTTCTTTCCTTCTTAATGAATTTGAGCCAGTCAGTTGTGTTGTGACAAGGTAGGGGTGGTATACAGAAGATAGTCATATTTGGTAAAAGACCAAGTCCATATTATGGCACGAACAGCTCAAATAAGCAAAGAGAAACGACAGTCCAACATTACTTTAAGACATGAAGGTCAGTCAATCCGTAAAACATTTCAAAACTTAGAAAGTTTCTATAAGTGCAGTCTCAAAAACCATCAAGAGCTATGATGAAACTGGCTCTCATAAGGACCGCTACAGGAAAGGAAGACCTAGAGTTACCTCCGCTGCAGAGGATAAGTTCATTAGAGTTACCAGCCTCAGAAATTGCAGCCCAAATAAATGCTTCACAGAGTTCAAGTAACAGACGCATGTGTTGAAGGAATTCTAAATTCCTCGGTTTTAATTCCCAATCAAAATTAAACACTCTGTCAATGCATTAAGGGTTTGTAAGACCCTTATTTTATAAGAATGGACAGAGCCCCGGTCTTAAAAGTCAGGTAACAGCCTTTAATTCAAGAGAGTACTGCCTTTAAACACATTTTACCACAGGTTATAAACTGAAAATGATGTCAGCGTTTTCTAAATGTTCTATCTCTTCTTGACACTGGTAGAGAGGCCCTATAGTTCTCTAGCCTTCCCTCCTCGCCTAAAGCCAAGGTCAGTCAGTGTAGATAAGCATTCTAGACAGTCTGGAGATAGTCCGTCCCTGCCATCTGGAGATAGTTCATTCATTTGTACCAAGGCATTGTTCTAAACTCCTGACTACATTATATACAATTGGGAATGGGAGCAAGAGAGAAAATTCATACATGTACAGTACATAATAGCATTTGGACTAGACAGTCCTGATTGAAATGTATACATAATTAGTCATCATTGATAAAAATTCCCTTAACAGCATGTCAACATCAACTTTTCAGAGGAGACTGCGTGAATCAGGCCTGAATCAGGCTGCAAAGAAACCACTACTAAAGGACATCAATATGAAGAAGAGACTTGCTTGGGCCAAGAAACACGAGCAATGGACTCAATGATGAGTCCTAATCTGAGATGTTTTGTTCCAACCGCCGTGTCTTTGTGAGATGCAGAGTAGGTGAACGGATGATATCTGCAGGTGTGGTGGAGGAGGAGGTGTGATGGTGTGGGGATGCTTTGCTAGTGACACTATGTCAGTGATTTATTTAGAATTCCAGGCACACTTAACCAGCATGGCTACCGCAGCATTCTGCAGCGATACGCCACCTCATCTGGTTTGCACTTAGTGTGACAATAATTTGTTTTTCAACAAGGCAATGACCCAACACACCTCCAGGCTGTGTAAGGACTATTTGACCAAGAAGGAGAGTGATGGAATGCTTCATCAGACGACCTGGCCTCCACAAATCACCCGACCCCAACCCAATTGATATGGTTTGGGATGAGTTGGACCACAGAGTGAAGGAAAAGCAGCCAACAGGTGCTCAGCATATGTGGGAACTTCTTCAAGACTGTTGGAAAAGCATTCCAGGTGAAGCTGTTTGAGAGAATGCCAAGAGGGTTCAACGCTGTCATCGAGGCAAAGGGTGGCATATAAAATATGTTTTGATTTGTCTAACACTTTTTAGGTTACATGATTCCATGTGTTATTTCATAGTTTTGATGTCTTCACTATTATTCTACAATGCAGAAAATAGTAAAAAAAAAAAAAAAAAAAAAAACGTTGAATGAGTAGGTGTGTCCAACCTTTTGACTTGTACTGTACATATTATTAATATTTAAATCAGGGATAGAAATTATGACCCCATGTTCAGTAGTCTATTCCAGCAGGCTATTGGGAAACAAAGCACTTCTTACCTCGAAATCGCTTTGCTATTTATGTTGAAAAAATTATTCTGTCAATTTGAACTAAGCGAACTGCTAAATCGTTCAGTTTACATCTTGCCTAGGCTATCTCACATTAGACGTAGTTCTATCAGGGGCTATAAGATACCTGCATCTAGCTAAGCAAACCATTGCAAAGTTGAATTACAATCATAAACCCAGATTTTAGTCTGTAGCCTATGCCTATTGAAATGACAAGTCAATCTCACAAATGTGCCATTTATAATGGTTTGTAGTTTTAACATCTGGCACATTAGTGTTAATTGCCAGAAAATAGCCTAGATTTTTAAGTTCGTCCCAGTGTTTCTTGCTCAGAGATTTTGAGATTCTCTGTCCAACTTTCATGACTCAAACTCTCCTGTCGGATTTATAGTTATGCACATGTGCAAAAGGGATTTAGTTAAGCAAAAAGGCAGGAGGCAAAAATGGAGGAAAACTCGCCTCCCTGTGGACCTGGCATCCTTTCACTCCCTCCTCTCTACATTTTCCTCCTCTGTCTCTGCTGCTAAAGCCACTTTCTACCACTCTAAATTCCAAGCATCTGCCTCTAACCCTAGGAAGCTCTTTGCCACCTTCTCCTCCCTCCTGAATCCTCCTCCCTCCTGAATCCTCCTCCCCCTCCCCCCCTCCTCCCTCTCTGCAGATGACTTCGTCAACCATTTTGAAAAGAAGGTCGACGACATCCGATCCTCGTTTGCTAAGTCAAACGACACCGCTGGTTCTGCTCACACTGCCCTACCCTGTGCTCTGACCTCTTTCTCCCCTCTCTCTCCAGATGAAATCTCGCTTCTTGTGACGGCCGGCCGCCCAACAACCTGCCCGCTTGACCCTATCCCCTCCTCTCTTCTCCAGACCATTTCCGGAGACCTTCTCCCTTACCTCACCTCGCTCATCAACTCATCCCTGACCGCTGGCTACGTCCCTTCCGTCTTACATTTACATTTACATTTAAGTCATTTAGCCGACGCTCTTATCCAGAGCGACTTACAAATTGGTGAATTCACATTCTGACATCCAGTGGAACAGTCTTCAAGAGAGCGAGAGTTGCACCCCTTCTGAAAAAACCTACACTCGATCCCTCCGATGTCAACAACTACAGACCAGTATCCCTTCTTTCTTTTCTCTCCAAAACTCTTGAACGTGCCGTCCTTGGCCAGCTCTCCCGCTATCTCTCTCAGAATGACCTTCTTGATCCAAATCAGTCAGGTTTCAAGACTAGTCATTCAACTGAGACTGCTCTTCTCTGTATCACGGAGGCGCTCCGCACTGCTAAAGCTAACTCTCTCTCCTCTGCTCTCATCCTTCTAGACCTATCGGCTGCCTTCGATACTGTGAACCATCAGATCCTCCTCTCCACCCTCTCCGAGTTGGGCATCTCCGGCGCGGCCCACGCTTGGATTGCGTCCTACCTGACAGGTCGCTCCTACCAGGTGGCGTGGCGAGAATCTGTCTCCTCGCCACGCGCTCTCACCACTGGTGTCCCCCAGGGCTCTGTTCTAGGCCCTCTCCTATTCTCGCTATACACCAAGTCACTTGGCTCTGTCATAACCTCACATGGTCTCTCCTATCATTGCTATGCAGACGACACACAATTAATCTTCTCCTTTCCCCCTTCTGATGACCAGGTGGCGAATCGCATCTCTGCATGTCTGGCAGACATATCAGTGTGGATGACGGATCACCACCTCAAGCTGAACCTCGGCAAGACGGAGCTGCTCTTCCTCCCGGGGAAGGACTGCCCGTTCCATGATCTCGCCATCACGGTTGACAACTCCATTGTGTCCTCCTCCCAGAGCGCTAAGAACCTTGGCGTGATCCTGGACAACACCCTGTCGTTCTCAACTAACATCAAGGCGGTGGCCCGTTCCTGTAGGTTCATGCTCTACAACATCCGCAGAGTACGACCCTGCCTCACACAGGAAGCGGCGCAGGTCCTAATCCAGGCACTTGTCATCTCCCGTCTGGATTACTGCAACTCGCTGTTGGCTGGGCTCCCTGCCTGTGCCATTAAACCCCTACAACTCATCCAGAACGCCGCAGCCCGTCTGGTGTTCAACCTTCCCAAGTTCTCTCACGTCACCCCGCTCCTCCGCTCTCTCCACTGGCTTCCAGTTGAAGCTCGCATCCGCTACAAGACCATGGTGCTTGCCTACGGAGCTGTGAGGGGAACGGCACCGCAGTACCTCCAGGCTCTGATCAGGCCCTACACCCAAACAAGGACACTGCGTTCATCCACCTCTGGCCTGCTCGCCTCCCTACCACTGAGGAAGTACAGTTCCCGCTCAGCCCAGTCAAAACTGTTCGCTGCTCTGGCCCCCCAATGGTGGAACAAACTCCCTCACGACGCCAGGACAGCGGAGTCAATCACCACCTTCCCGGAGACACCTGAAACCCCACCTCTTTAAGGAATACCTAGGATAGGATAAAGTAATCCTTCTCACCCCCCCCCCCCCCTTAAATGATTTAGATGCACTATTGTAAAGTGGCTGTTCCACTGGATGTCATAAGGTGAATTCACCAATTTGTAAGTCGCTCTGGATAAGAGTGTCTGCCAAATGACTTAAATGTAAATGTAAAAAGGCTAAGGGCTGTTCTTATGCACAATACATTTTCTTATGCCTGGATACAGTCCTTAGACATGGTATATTGGCCATATTCCACAAACCCATGAGGTCCCTTATTGCTATTATAATCTGGTTACCAATGTAATTAGAGCAGTAAAAATAAATATTTTGTCATACCTGTGGTATACGGTCTGATATACCACGGCTGTCAGCCAATCAGCATTCAGGGCTAGAACCACCCAGTTGCAATGTTTTCCTTTGTCATTATGGGGTATTGTGTGTAGATTGATGAGGGATTTTTTTTAAATGTGTCACGTTCTGACCATCGTTCGTGTGTGTTTTCCTTGTTTTAGTGTTGGTCAGGACGTGAGCTGGGTGGGCATTCTATGTTGTGTGTCTGGTTTGTCCATTTCTATGTTAGGCCTGATATGGTTCTCAATCAGAGGCAGGTGTTAGTCATTGTCTCTAAATGGGAACCATATTTAGGTAGCCTGTTTTGTGTTGGGTTTTGTGGGTGATTGTTCCTGTCTTTGTGTTTGTGGCACCAGATAGGACTGTTTTGGTTTTTTCACATTTCTTGTTTTGTAGATTGTAGTACTTTCATCTTTATTAAGGATGCACAAAACTAACCACGCTGCATTTTGGTCCGCCTCTCTTTCCCCACAAGAAAACCATTACAAAATGACTTTTAGAATAAGTCTGTGTTGTCTTTGGCTATGCCAGACTAAGTGATATGACATGCTATTCTATAAAATCCTTTCTCTGTAATTAACATGACCTGATTGAGCTAATCATGTAAATGTAATTAACTAGAAAGTCGGGGCACCACGAAAGAGTGTTTATAGAGCTGTTATCTTCCGAATAAACTCTGAAAGACCTAGTAATATTTTACATAAATAGCAGTCAATATTAATCGTCACCTTATTTCAGTCTCATCTGAACATCATAGAATTCTTGGTTATCTTCACGAACCCTGGCTAACAAGTTGAATCAACAATGCAAAATTGTTTGTTTTTTATTTACTAAATACCTAACTAATCACACAGGATTACATATACACAAAATGCAAATTATGTCATACAGAAAACGTCCCCGGGGGACGGAGCTGTCATAATTTCTGGTTACACAAATAAAAGGGGGTTGGGTTTGAGTGAAAGAGCGGGAAGACTGAAGAACAAAGGGAGAAGCTCTGCTATCGGAAATACAGTATCTTATGCATTCTAAATTACCGCCCATTTGGAAAAGGAAAATGCCATAAATATTTGACTCTGGTGGTAAACTGGATACTTTGTAGTAATGTCGTTGTGTGGTAGACAGCATAGGTCGTCCGTCCTTTCCTAGCCCACGTTTACAGCTGCTGTTGCTAACTCAACGGCTAGGATGTCTCACTTTTTAGTGAGTAAGAGTTCAAAGTTTATACCATTCACAACCAAAGCTCATGCTGAGATTGGCTTAGTTCTGTAGTTGACATGTTAGTCCTTTTCAACGTATGGACCGTCATCCTATCGTCCTCGGAACAGATAGTTACATTTTTGTCAAGGGCTTATATAGTGGAGGGAGAGAAGGGTGTGTTTCATAGTTTATAACCCATGTCTCTTCACTGGGGCGGGCCACTGATTGAGCAGAGCTCTAACTTTATGAAAACCCAAATCTCTCATTTGGAAGCTAAAATTACGTTTAATCTTTTCACAAATAGTGTCATATTGAAACGTTTAAATTGCACAACAATTCCATGTGAATCTGATAACTAGAATGTGTAGACTTTCCCAGATACGGTTTATGTCATCCTGTCATCAGTCATAATGTCTCAGATGACAACCGAACTGACATCATATTCATTAAGTACCAATGCATATTTTCAACTGGTTCTATTAACAAAATATGGTTCCTTTCCCCCCACTTGTTTGATGTTCCCAGACTCTCTATGTTTAACAAAGGCTATTCAAGAGTCCTTCAGTAGAGTTAAGAGAGAGAGGGGAGAAAGGTATTTATAATAAATTATGGGGGGGTCATAAACCTTACCCACAGGCCAACGTCATGACAGCTGTAACAATAGTTTCCGAATGCACTTTACCATACCCACTCCTGCTTTACTGCTTAATCATAGCAGTCAAACAAGGAAAATTATGGAAAATGATCTGTCAAGTTTAATAAAAACAAATTATAGTTTATCTTGAGACATATTCAAATTCCTTTATTATGTCACTCCATAGCTTGCAATAATTAATATTTTGATGAAAACTACATTTTGCTTCTAGCATCGTTACAAGTTACGTCGATATTCCTTCTTAATTGGCTCGATGACGTTATGGAAAAAGGGTATATTGTATAAATGTGGCAAGTCCTTTCTTGCTGTAGGAAAAATTTGCTTGGCTAGTTTCAGGCCTTTTGTGGTGGTTTTCAGTATTCATGGGCAAGACATTTTGTTTGATCTGTCAACCCTGTCATCAGCTGCTCAGCCAGGAGGTGCTTGAGGGGAAAGATGGCGGAGGCGGATGATGAAGTGGTTTCTGAATCTAATGGCGGTAGAATCAAGGAGAATTGGAATATTGTCCATAAGAAAGGAAAACGGAGCAAAGTAGAATACAGTGATGGGAACGTTACTTCGTATCTTGTAGGAGTACAGTTTGTAATTGAGGAGCAGCTGATTGAATTACCAATCTTGAGGAATCCATTTGAGATATCCTAACTGATGGAGAGAGTGCTGGATAGAGTGAAGGCTGTGAGGATCATGAGAGGCGGGCTGGTTTCGATTTTTTTGTACTTCCGAGGATCAGAAGAAACGTGTGTTGCGTCTCACCCGATTTGATAAGTTTGAAATGTCGTGTGTGTGTCTCTCAGAAACAGGGCACCTCTCAAGGGGGCTATATCTGGAGTCTTGTGGGAAGTAGATGTTGAAGAGATGAAAAATACTCCTGGAGTGATTGATGCATTGTCGGATGAATCGTGTGGTGAATGAAGAAAAAGTGAAGAGTCTGTTCTTTTATTTTTTGATATGGAGTCAGTTAGGGTGTATTAACTACAGAGTCAGAGCATTTATCCCAAGACCAATGCAGTGTGATAATTGTAAAGCTTTTGGTCATGTTTCAAGTCTTTTTGCAGAAAGGAGAAGTTGAGATGTCCAAGTTGTGGAAAAGATCATATTATGTTATAAAAGTGATGGAAATGTGGCATGTTGCAATTGTGGTGACAATCATGAAGCCTTGTCTTTCGAATGCCACATAAGGGTAAAAGAAAATGAGGTGGCCAAAGTCAGGGCTATCCAGAACATATCATATGCAGCAGCTGTTTAAAAGGTTGGTGGTTTGAATGGTGCACTTGAAGAGTCCATGGTGGTGGATAGGCCTTCACTGCAGGCTGCAGCGGTTGCCTTTCACCATCAGGATCCTGACATTTTAAAGGTTAAGAAGGTGGACTTTGTGGCCTTTATACATATGGTGATAAATGCCACTGCCAAGGTGGAGAGAAGGTCCAGGAAGATAGAAATCATTGTGGAAGCGGCAGAGCGGTTCCTGGGGCTGAAAGATTTCTCGGCGAAGGAGTTACATGGAATATTGCCACAAGCCGCACCACCCTCTCAGGCCCTAAAGCCGTACCACCCTCTCAGGCCCTAGAGCCTGAGAAGGGAGATATGAAGAATTGAAAGAAGGAAGAAGTGGGAGTTTTGGTTTGTCAGAGTACTATTTTAATTTGGGTGGATTAAGTTAGTTTCCCTATCACGTATGGATTTTATTTGTACCTTCTTTTGGTTTCAACCCGTCCAGTAGGGGGCAGCAATACACATTTTGGGGTTGTAAGTCCGCCATAAAAGCCACAGAAGAAGAGGCTGCCCAGCCAGCAGACAGACATGCATTGACTGCAGACCATTTCACCCTGTCACTCATGTTTGTCGAACCCGTACTGGTACCACGAATCGCGACGATGGATTTTGCTGACCGGGAGGAGGGATGGTTGGTCGGTCGTGGTAGTCATCGAATTTAGGCCTGGAAGTTCAACTCATGTGTAATTATCTTGGCTAGCAAATTTAGCTTTTGGTCTTTCTCAAGCCCACATTGTGACATTGTGTGTTAAATGATGGAGCAGGACGATTTAGTGTGCGTGTATGATTCGACGTGGGACACCGAGAGTGATGGAGACGATCCTGGAGAGAACCAAACGCGTCGCTCAAGCCAGGACAAAACTAAATCATGGACATCTGGTTTAGTACGTTGCATTTTTTTATCTTGTGTAACCAACTATACAAATATCGGCGTTAACACGGCGAACGAGTACGCGAAAACTAATGTTAGCATTAGGCCACTACTAGCACACGTTAGCTTGCTAGCTAACGTTAGCAACTGTTCAACTAATGGAAGCCTTGCGACCTACCGTTACCTCCAAATTTGGAATATTGTTTGCAGGAGAATGTAATAGTTACCAACTCAATTAAAACTATCATTTATATTTAACGAGTTTCATTTATAATGCCTCGTTTAGTTTTGGGTTACAAAGCTAGCTAGCTACTATGCTAACTAACGTTAGCGCTTTATCTAGCCTTTAGCATGCTAACGTTCCGTTAGCTAGATGTAACGTTAGCTTTTCATCCCCACTTTGTCTTGAGCTAGTCATTGCATTATAGCCTGCAGTGGCGATTTTAGCATGTACATCTTGGTGGGGCAAACTCAGCAATTTTTATATATTTTTAGATGCATGCCAGCGAAGCCACTACTACGCAAGATTAAACAGTACATACGATGGACTATAACTGTGACAAACGGTGCCAACAAACAGTTAGGCCCTATAAAACTACTAAATATGGATTTAATTATACTTTTGTCAACAATCTATACAATACTATGTCAAATTGGATTAAAAAATGTTAACATTTGGAAAACATTTACGATAAATAAAACTATTTATTACGTAAGTATTCGACCCCCGAGTCAATGGGCCTACATTTTGAATGACATTTGGCACCAATTACAGCTGTTTGAGTCTTTCTCTGGGTAAGTATCTAAGAGCTTTGCACACCTGGAATGTACGATATTTGCACATTATCCTTAAAAATTAAATATTCGAGCTATGTCAAGTTGGTTGTTATTCATTGCTAGACTGCCATTTCAAGTCTTGCCATAGATTTGAGTTAAGTCAAAACTGTAACTAGGCCACTCAGGAACAGGCATTGTCTTCTTGGTAAGCAACTAACTCCAGCAAAGCTTTTTTTTGACTAACTGAAGATAGACCACAGCCTGTCGGTTCCATTGAGAGTAAATGAATCATAGTGAGCAGAGCCAAGCACGAGCTAGCTTTGTGTTTGCAGACATTGCAGCACGAGCACGATGTGGGCAAGTTGGTGGCAGAACACTGGGGAGTTCTTATCCATCTAATTTTAGAATGTTGCTATGGGCACAGCCAAACAGAAGTGATGGATTGACAACTGCTTTACTTGCCTACTGCGGGTGGCAAAGTTGCTACGGTAAATTAATTGGAGTCAATTTATAAAGTATAAAAGTCAAGTAAACAAGTATAATTTTATATACTTGTCGAACGTTTTTTTATTTTTACATTTTCTACATTGTAGAATAATAGTGAAGGCGAACTATGGAATGATATAGTAAGACAAAGTGTAAAACAAATCAAACTGTGATTCTTCAAATAGCCACCCTTTGCCTTGACAGCTTTGCACATGCTTGGCATTCTCTCAACCACCTGCACATGGAATGTTTTTCCAACAGTCTTGAAGGTGTTCCCACATGCTGGTCACTTGTTGGTTGCTTCTCCTTCACTCTGCGGTCGGACTCATTCCAAACCATCTCAATTTGCTTCAGGTTGGGGGATTGTGGATGCCAGGTCATCTGATTCAGCACTCCACCACTCTCCTTGGTCAAATAAATAGCTGTACACAGCCTGGCGGTGTGTTGGGTCATTGTCCTGTTGAAAAGTAAATGATAGTCCCACTAAGCCCAACCCAGAAGGAATATGGGGTAGCATTCTGCAGCGACGTGGTAGCCATGCTGGTTAAGTGTGCCTTGAATTTGAAATAAATCTGTCACCCGTAAAGCACCATAACACCACCTCCATGCTTTACGGTGGGAAATACACATGCGGAGATAATCCGTTCACCCACGCCGTGTCTCACAAAGACACGGCGGTTGGAACCAAAAATCTCCAATTTGGACTCTTATTGGTGTGGTTTCTTTGGGGAAATTTGACCATGAAGGTCTGATTCACAGTCTCCTCTGAACAGTTGATGTTGAGATCTGTTGCTTGAACTCTGAAGCAGTTATTTGGGCTAAAATTTCTGAGGCTGGTAACTCGAATTAACTTATCCTCTGCAGCAGAGGTAAATCTGGGTCTTCCATTCCTGTGGCGGTCATGAGATCCGGTTTCATTATAGCGCTTGATGGTTTTTGCGGCTGCACTTAAACTTTTTCAAAGTTCTTAATTTTCCGTATTGACTGACCTTCATGTCTTGATGGACTGTTTCTCTTTGCTTATTTGAGCTGTTCTTGCCATAAAATGGACTTGGTATTTTACCAAATAGTTATCTTCTATATACCCCCCTACCTTGTCACAACACAACTGATTGGCTCAAGTGTATTAATCCTTGTGTTGTCTTAACGGTAAAAAAAATGACCCACTATTATGTTTAATTAACAGCAGAGAGAACCCCCTAAATTATATTTTTTAAACTTGAAATTTGATGACCTTTTCCTATAGTGACCCCAGCATTAGAAAAAGCTAAACATCTTTGTTCATATTTCCATGAAAGCTGTACACCACCAGGGTATGTAGATTGTCTTAGGGTCATTTTTGACCCGGCAGTTATAAAATCACTTATGCACCACAAAAATCAGAGACATTCACACAATGAGAGATTGAGATTGTATGCTACTGATTTGATCTCAGCCAGCAGCTCCTGAAGAGGAAGATCTCCATGGTTGGCACAGTTTGAAAGAACAAGCCTGAACTCCCCTCTTCACTCCTCGCGATAAGGGGGAGAGAGGCCTTCTCATCAAAGTTTGCCTTCTCCCCCACCACCAATCTAGTTTCTTACCTCCCAAAGAGGAACAAGAATGTGATCTTCCCGAGCACACTGCACAAAATGGCTGAGATCCGTGATCGTGAGGACTGGAAGCCAGCCATCATCCTGGACTACAACCACAACAAAGATGGCATGGACAACCTGGACATGGTGATTTAGAACGTACATATAGAGCTGGCCCCTGGTCATCTTCCATAACATCATTGACGTGTTCTCATACAATGCCTTTGTAATATGGCACAAGATCAACCCTACCTTGATAAGTGGAACAAGAGGAGGGGTGTTACTGGAGAAGTTGAGAAAGGCACTAGTAACCCCACACATTCAAAGGGAGTGCCTCCCCTGCACGGCAGTGCTTGTGAAAGCTGTTCAGGGGGCTGAATCTTGTCCTGATACACCTGAGGCTGCAGCTGGGGCATGCAAGAGGAGGAGATGCCAATAAAGGACTGTTAAAAAAAATATGTGCTGCACATGTGAGATGCATCTGCAAAGTCCATGCACACACTTGCGTACAGTCCTACATGTGCTAATTAGAGTTGCTTGATTTGTTGTTTTTGTTTTGTATCTATTGTATTCTTGTTTATACACCTTGGGGTGGGGGCAATGGTTTTTTTTAAATGAGAGAAGATTATTATTTTGTAGTTGAATTTCTCATTGTACAGTGTGTGTTATATATGTATGTATGTATGTATGTATGTATGTGAACTTTTTTGGCAACATAATATTTTCAAGACTATTGTTTCCCTTCAATAACCTGCATTCAAAACTACTTTCTACACATTTCTGCTAATTTCTTAGGCTATACAAGTGTTCTCTTGCTAATATAGAGTTGTTTACAACTATACTGTACTTTTAGCAATAACAAACCTCTAGTTAAGAAAGAAATTATGACCGGTGTATTGTAATAAAAATGAGTAGTGTCCACTGATTTTTAAATGCAGTCTTTCTGCATTGTGAAGAGGGAAAACCCAGATATTCAAAGTTTGTGATGAATGACCGGTTGTTTCTTCATGCAAAATAGATTTGCGGTTTACAATTCAATTAAGCTGCTTTATTTTAAGGGTTTAGTGAAGGAGGGTCTTTTAAAAAATAAAAACTTAGGACAAGGGGAATATACAGAATGTTAGGACTACATAAGGGTGAAGGCGGAAGTTAATTTGTGGAATTTGTTTAGCTACATAGCTAGTTGGCTAACGTATCCACACTGGTCACTCGCGCACTGGTCACTGTCGTGCCATTTCTCGCACAGGTGCATTCTAAAGTGATTCAAGTGAATTGTGTTTTGTACCGCAGGGCGTCTGTATCGGGCACTTGTCACTCGCGCAATGGTCACTGGCGCGCTGTGGTTCTTGAGTTGCAGGCTGTCTGCCACGGCTCACAGAGCTAAATAACCTTCAGAACTGTGAACCCAGACAGATTATCAATTTACCAAGAAAAGGGAATGTGCTTTACAGAACTTTATTGAAACCATGTTTCGTAGGAATAGGATGTTTCTTTTGATGTGACGGCAGTGATTCTGCCGTCGTGCAGCACCACAAATGAACGCAGAGGAAACACTATGGGGTGAAAGGGCAGACCATCAGCTTTCATTTGAGGACATTTTCATCCATATCGGGTGAACCATTTCAGCACTTTTTGTACATAGTCCCCTATTTTAGGGGATTTAAGTAGTATTTGGTATTTTCGTCACCATTTTTGTTGATGAAATTAGCACTGCACCAAATCACCCATGGAACTTTACAAACAAGGAAACTATGGGGTGAAACTACAGCTATGGTCTGGTACCCGTATCCTCTTCAGTTCCACTGACTTACACCCAGGTCGAAATCATTTTAGGTACCCAAAAGAAAATGAATAATGCCCTTTTAAATGTATTTCTGCCAAATGGTTCATCCAATATTGCTGTACCATATCTTTCACAGTGGTCAAACACGTTCTCCAGGAACATGAGGGCTGCCAAGGACATGCAGAACTACAGAAAAGGATATCCTGTAAGTCTGAAGGCTCTTGTTATTACACATGAATAGGGCCAGGAGTTTTTGTCCATGTGAATTTGTCAGGAAAAATGTTGGGTCTTAATAAGCCTAGGCTATCCTGGTCTTACCAGAACCCACTTTTTTCTCCTGACCAGGTAAAACTCCAGCCCCTACACAGGTCATCTGTTTTTATCTTGTCATCGTCATGAGACGTCATCTAGACATCTGACTGTGCTGCTTGTCTGCGTGTCTTCACAGAATCTAACAGACGACGAATGCTCAGAAGAGAGAATGTTCAATTTAAAATTCTATCTCAACGAATACCCCTCCTCCCCTGATGGTAGGTCATTTGCTATTCTTCCAAGCCGTTTTCAGTGACTGGAAAATGTGCGAAATGGTGTATGTAATGCTCTATATCTTTGTTTAGACATTTTAATAGAATCCTTTCATAAAGAATGGAAGACGGACTATAAGAGGCTGGAGAGAGTTCACTCCTACATTCAGTGGTACGTATGATCCTAAATGCTCCGGTTCTGTTATGGGCTGCGCAGGATATTCGTAAAAATTTTAGAAATATTTTACTTTCACACTGACAAGTCCAATACAGCAAATGAAAGGTAAACATCTTGTTAATCTACCCATCGTGTCCGATTTTAAAAATATATATATAAAAAATGTTTTACAGCGAAAACATAACATATATTCATGTTAGATCACCACCAAATCCAAAAAAAACAGCCATTTTTCCCAGCCAAAGATGGCCACAAAAGCAGAATTGGAGAAAATTCATCACTAACCTTTGATAATCTTCATCCGATGACACTCATATGACATTGTTACACAATACATTTATGTTTTGTTCGATAATATGCATATTTATATCCACAAATCTCGGCTTACATTGACGCCATGTTCAGAAATGCCTCCAAAATATCCAGAGTAATTACAGAGAGCTACGCCAGATAACAGAAATACTCATCATAAACTTTGACGAAAGATATATGTTTTACATATAATTAATGCAACCGCTGTGTCAGATTTTTTTTTTTTTTAAACGTTACGGAAAAAGCATACCATGCAATATGAGACAGCGCTCAGAGGTAAACAACATTTCTCCGCCATGTTGGAGTCAACAGAAATACAAAATTACATCATAAATATTCCCTTCCCTTTGATCTTTCTTCAGAATGCAGTGCAAGGAGTCCTAGTTCCACAAATCGTTGTTTTGTTCCATAATGTCCATTACTAGTGTCCAATTAGCTGCTTTTGCTAGCACATTTAGCTCACATGTCCAAAAGCTTGTGCTGGTCCAGGCGAACTCAGACAAACTTCAAAGTTATATTCCAGGTCGAATAAACTGGTCAAACTAAGTAGAGAATCAATCTTCAGGATGTTATCATATATATATCCAATAATGTTCCAACCCGGAGCATTCGTTTTTGTCTGCAGAGTCATGGAACGCAGGCAATATCAACAGTAATTTGCGCTAGTCCACTAACTCATTCCCGTCCCATCAAGCCCCACATCACATTAGAGGCTTCATTCTAAGTTCTACTGACTGTTGACATGGAAGGCGTTGGAGGTGCGAACAGATCCATATCTTGTTTGGATGTGGATAGCCGATGACTTGACATTCGACCAGCCCTAGAATTTCCACTTCCTATTTGGAAGTTTGCCTGCCCTATGAGTTCTGTTATACTCAGACATAATTCAAACAGTTTTAGAAACTTCAGTGTTTTCTATCCAACCATAATAATAATATGCATATATTAGCATCTAGGACAGAGTAGGATGCAGTTCACTATGGGCACGTAATTCATCCAAAGTGAAAATGCTGGTTATACCATTATAATGTAGTATTATTCTATATTACTTTATGACTAGGCCTATAATTTGCCCGACTCACAATGATAACAGTACAGTAATCGAATCTCAAGTGTCGTAAACTTGGATGGCGTTTACATTCTGTTGCAATAAACTGTCAATCACTAACATTTTGTCACTTGGTCGGGGCACGGAGCAGTAAAATATCAACAGGAAAGCTATCTCAAAACACGATTGAAACATTATTGAAGTGATTCCACTGTGCTATTATTGATATCAAGCCATCTAAAGTTATAATCCACTGTTGCTCTCAGGTTGTTTCCACTGCGGGAACCAGGAGTGAACTACATGGCCTCTGAGCTCACCAAGAAGGAGATCCTGGTGAGTGGTTCACATTTTGCTTGATCATTGTGATGTATTAGGAGCACTGACCTGCAATTGGGGTTAAGGGGTACAATAAAGCACTGTGAAATGCCCTTTTCATAAAATGAGTTACTGTTGAATGTAACAGTAAGCATAGGGGGACAAAATGGCGCCGTAGAGAGAACACTGTTTCAGCGAGCTCCCGTGGCATTCTAAAATTTATATTTTTTACATTATTCTCATAGCTTGAAAAAGTGGTAGAATTGGCTAAATAAGTTATCCTACAACGAGTCTTGACGGCTATTTCTCAAAAATCTCCGACAACATGCCCAACAGAACTACTAAGAACTCGACCAAAACCACCATCCTTGTAGATGTGTAGGAGGAGCTAACTAATGTTAGCAAAGCGAACACCATTGCGGATCCAAGCACAATGGACCTGGTGATTCAAAAGATGACTGATAACATTACTAAAGTGATCGATGTTAAGATAAGAAAGGTCTTGGAAGCAATAGCAGGCTGAACTACAGAGGGTTGTCAAACGTGTTGATGAGGCGGAAGGAAGAATTGCTACAGTGGAAACTTCAACTGCGTCTATGGACACTAAGATAAAAGCACTTGAGAAACAGGTGTGCAAAATGGCAGAGCACATTGACGACTTGGATAATCGAGGACGCAGATGCAATATTCATGTTGTGGGACTCCCGGAAAATTCTGAAGGGACACGTTCAGTAAAAAATGTAATGGATCCCTGGCTACCTACAAATGGACACTAAGGCTGGTCGTGTGAAGCTGGACAGAGCACAATGCTCTCAAGCACCAATACCCAGTCCCAACCAGCGCCCACGGTGGTTATAAAGTTCCACAACTTCACCAACAAGCAGCGTGTCATGGATGCTGCTAGAAACATCGGCTCTGAAGGTAGTCAACGTAAAGGTCCAAAAGTCTCATTCTTCAATGATTATTCCACAGCGGTTGTACGAAGACTCAAAGCGTTTTGAGGCGAAGGCTCGACTCAGGAATGAAGATGGACTACGCACTGCTGTACCCGGCCACGTGAATATTATGGCGAATGGATCGCCTAAACTCTTCACACCTGAAGAGGCTGCTGAGTTTATTGACTCTCTCTCGGGTAAATAACTTTAAGCTGCACCTCCGCAGCATTGGATAACTTTTTATTTGAATCTGATCATGAAACAGTGGTGAGTTCTCACGTGCTCTGGTTCAGTAATATTTGTATCTTTATTATTTTTCTTGCTAAAGGAACTGCCGCTATCGGTCAGGCTGAGATGTGTGAATCCATGTTGGTGCCCAGGCTTGGTTTTAGGATGGAAGAGCCTCTTATCTTATTCTATTGATTTTCATTTCTATATATATATATATATAAAAAAAAGATGAGGCTATTGAGTGGCAATGCGGACTTAAGAGTCTACATTGGAAAGTTGAAATCCCCTGCATGTTAGCTAGTGGGAAAACCCCCTTTTTGGATCTTTTACATGTTTAATTTTGGGGTTTAGTATAGTTCGAGTTCAGGGTTCATATTGTTTGTTTATGCTCGGTGAGATAGAGTTCAACACATGGAAAAAGGTACCACCCCACTTTTACAGTAGGATTCAGTCTGGATATTGAATGGTCAAAGTGCAATGGCAGGTAAGACTATGCACATGGAACATTAGAGGGAGCCATAATCCCATTAAAAAGAAGGTACTGTCTTTTTTTGAAAAAAGAAAATATTGATATCGCAAGAAACTAATTTGGATGATAAGGAGCATCTGAAATTACAACAAGGGTGGTTTGGTCAAGTGTTTTTCTCATCATTTACATCCAGAGGTAGAGGTGTAGCAATTCTTGGGAAAAAGAACTTACCACTTAAGGTCTTGAATTGTGTGAAAGATAAATTTGGTCGCTTTGTTACAATTAAAGGTACTTTACAAGGGCAGAACATTTCCAAAATTAATATTTACCCCCCCCCCCCCCCCTGATTTTCTCACTAAGGTATTTCTAGACTTTTCAGAATTTAACTCTGACACTGCAGTGGTTGGAGATTTTAATTGTTTGTTGAACCCCCTCATTGATAAGTTTCCCAGTGGTATAGCTTCACTCTCTCCTCAAGCTAAGTCACTTAAAGCTATTTGTGATGATCTGGGGTATGCTGATGTTTGGAGAACTTTTCATCCCTCCAACAGAGTTCACTTTTTCTCTCAGCACCTCATGGATGTCCGACTAGAATATATTACTTTTTTATGCCCAGGATGTCTTTGCAGTCTGTTTTTATCCGCTAGGATCGGAAGCATAGTCATATCTGATCATGCAGAGGTGATCCTGGACATAGAGGTCTACTATAACCGTTGTTAAAGACCATACATTCACATATTTTATTATAGATTTTAAAGCATTTTTCTTCCTTGCTCCTTTGGGAAACCTGTAAAGCGTACGCAAGGGGTCTGATTCATGTCATACACAGCCACTAAGAGACAGAAAGCGTGTAAAGCAAAACACGTTAGAGGGTGAATTAGGAACTAAAGAGAAGGACTACATTAACTCCCACTCCTGTCCTATTAAAGGAAATATTAGTACTTAGATCAACGTTGGACTCCTAACACAGGACGCTGTAAAGAAAATTAGATTTGTCAGGCGAAAGCTATATGAACATGGTGATAAGCCTGGAAAGTACTTGGCATACCTAGCTAAAAAGAGAGCTGACTGTCAACTGCCACTTACTGATTCTGATGGCAATCAATTATATGAAAATAAATTGATAAATGACTCTTAAGAAATTTTATGCAAACCTTTATGCCTCCGAACTGCCAGATGATGCACCCAAATTATTGGAGAACTTATTTTCTAAGATTGTTCTTCGGAGATAGTAGGGAGCTCAGAGGTCTCTCCTTAATGCCCCTATTACCGAGGAAGAGATAATGTTCGCAATTAAGAATTTGAAGAATGTTAAGGCCCTCGGACCAGACGGGTTTTGTAGTAAGTTCTATAAAGAGTTCCATGGCCTGATCCTTGAGCCATTGCGTGATATGTGTAACCACTCATTTTCAAATGACCAGCTCCCTCAAATGCTGAGAGAAGCCAACATATCACTGCTTCTCAAAAGGGGAAAATGTCCAGAGTCTTGTTCCTCATACAGACCAATTTCCCTTCTGAATGTGGATAGAAAATTGCTTTCTAAAATTCTAGCCACAAGATTAGAGGACTCACTGCCACTAATTGTGAAAGGAGACCAAACTGGCTTCATTAACTCTTGAAACTCCCCATCCCGGATCCGGGATTGTGACTAAGCCTCAGGCTCATTAGCATAACGCAACGTTAACGATTTCTGAAAATCGCAAATAAAATTAAAATAATGCGTTTGCTCTCAAGCTTAGCCTTTTCTTAACAACACTGTCATCTCAGATTTTCAAAATATGCTTTTGAACCATAGAAATTGACTAATTTGTGTAAGAGTATGCTAAGCTAGCATAGCATTTTGTGTAGCATGTAGCACGCAACATTTTCACAAAAGCCAGATAACCAAATAAATAAAATCATTTACCTTTGAAGAGCTTCTGATGTTTTCAATGAGGAGACTCCCAGCCACATACCAGATGCGCAGTGTTTCCTGAAAGCGTCTGTGTGTAGGAGAAATCGTTCCGTTTTCTACATTGCGCCTGGCTACCGAAACGAACCGAAATGCAGTCACCTACAACGTGAAACTTTTTCCGGATTAACTACATAATATCGACCGAAACATGGCAAACGTTGTTTGGAATCAATCCTCAAGGTGTTTTTTCACATATCTCTTCATTGACATGCAGTTCGTGGAAGCTTGCTTCTCTCTCTGTGCCCCATGGAAAAATACTGGCAGGTGACTTTTGCGCACCAATTTCGGCGCAGGACACCGGGCGGACACGTGGTAAATGTGGTCTCTTATGGTCAATCTTCCAATGATCTGCCTACAAATACGTCACAATGCTGCAGACACCTTGGGGAAACGACAGAAAGGGCAGACTCATTCCTCTTGCGTTCACAGCCATATAAGGAGATCATGAAAGACAGAGCCTCAAAAATCCTTGTAATTTCCTGGATGCCAAGTCATCTTGGTTTTGCCTGAAGCTCACGTTAAAGGGCACGCACAGAGAAGATATTTGTATTTCTGGACACGTCAGAGTGTTTTCTTTCGAACAGTAGCAATTATATGCATAGTCGAGCATCTTTTTGTGACAAAATATCTTGTTTAAAACGGGAACGTTTTTCTTCCAAAAATGAAATAGCGCCACCATAGGTGTAAGAGGTTAAGTGCCGTAAGTCATGCAACAATGTCAGGCGGCTTCTTAATGTAAACCAAGCCTACCAACAAAGTACTATGGATGGTCTTATGCTCTCCCTAGATGCTGAGAGTATTTGATTGTGTGGAGTGGTCTTACCTATTCTTCGCTTTAACTACATTTGGTGTAGGGGACAACTTTATAAAATGGGTGAAAGTTTTATATGATGATCCTCAGGCTGCTGTCGTTACTAATGGGCTACGGTCAAATAGCTTCTCTATATACAGAGGTACCAGACAGGGCTGTCCTTTGTCTTCTCTCCTCTGCACTCGTTATGGAACCAATGGCCGAGGCCATCAGGGTATAACGCCTGCTATACAGGGGCTGCTCATTGGTGATGTTCACCATGAAATAAGCTTGTATGCTGATGTCCTGATATTCATCTCTAGTCCCGATACTTCAATTAAATCTCTTATTAATATTATTTAATTATTCAGCGAATTCTCAGGCTACAAGATTAACTTAACTGAATCAGAGGCTATGCCACTTGGTAACCTTCACTCTGTACCTAATACCTCTCCCCCTTCCCCTTTTAAATGATCTCCCTCAGGTTTTATGTATCTGGGTAGATTTGTAACTCCTAAATTCCAGCAAATATACAAAGCCAATTTTGTTCCCTTGTTTGATACAATAAGACAAGATCTGGAGCGCTGAATCTCTCTCCCAATTTCTTGGTTGGGTAGAATATCCCTCTTGAAAATGAACATTTTTACCTAGACTACTTTACCCAATCCAAATGATCCCAGTATTATTCTCCAATAAGGTAATAAAGGATGTAAATGGATGGCTGAGTTCCTTTTTATATTACGTAAGCCAAGACTTAAGATGGCAATACTGCAGCTGCCAAGTTCTATGGGTGGCTTGGATCCGCCCAATATTAGGTTCTATCAGTGGTGTGCCAACCTATGTTATATTTCTGACTGGATCACAAACGATGACTCCTCTATTTGGTTAGACATTGAGACTTCTCTTTCAAAATACCCCTTACAGGATATTTTATTTTTCAGAGGTTTCAAGTCTGTAGAAGATCACTGCAATAATCCCATTACACTTAACACACTCAAAGTATGGCGGTCAGTTCAACGCTTCCTTGGAAGGTCCAAACTAACCTCTGCTCTTACCCCAATTCTTAACAACCCAGATTTTGGTCCAGGATTGCTAGATGCTGGCTTTCACTTTTGGCTTAATACGGGCATACGCAGACTAAATGACTTATTTGCTGATAAGATTTTGTCATTTGAGCAGACGGTCAAGAAATATCGACTCCCAAAACAGGGCTTTTTCCACTTCCTGCAAGTAAGACATTACACCACCTTAATTGGTAACCCTGATATGTCGGTCATTGAAAGAATGCTTTTTTTCCACGAAGGAAAATGTCTTGTCTGTTTTATGATGCTTTAAGGGCCTTTTCTGCTGTCAACACAGAGGGTGAAACAAGTGTGGGAGAAAGAATTGTCTGTTACAGTTGACGAAGAGATGTGGGAGAACTTTTGGAGATATGCAAAAAATAATATCTATGTGTAATCGTACTAGAGCGTTCCAATTAAGAATAATACACAGATTGCATATATCCCCAAATCGCAGACATGCTTTTAGCCCCACTTCCTCTTCCCCTCGGTGTCTTAAATGTAACACTGATACAGGCACCCTAACACACTGTTTATGGTCATGTACCAAAATACAAAGATACTGGTCTGGTGTTCTGCAAGAAATGAAAAAGATCCTAGGGGTTGATCTAGAATTGGACCCAGTTTCTTTACTGTTGGGTCTCCCTAGTAGGCATGTTACTTCTGTGGGTAAGAGGAGGCTTTACAACATCCTTACCTTTGCAGCGAGGGCAAATGTCCCTTTTACAGTGGATTAGTGATAAGGTTCCTTCTATTAAAGATAGTATATTATGCCAATTTGAATGGGTGCCTCTGAAATATCTGACATGTACATTGCATTCTAAAACAGATCAGTTCTACAAAGTATGGGAACCTTATCTAAATTACCTAGAACCTGAGGTATCAGCTATTATGCTGCAAGGATTCTCTTAGAATGGTGGTGATCTATGTATTTCAGAATTATACTGTACATTCCAGGTGTGAAACCTAACTTGGTTTAAACTGAGTTTTTTTTATATTTCTGTAAGTTTAAAATATATGTATTGAGAGACGCAATGATGGGGTGAGAAGCGGGAAGAGGAAAATGGTGTGTGTGTATATATATATATATATATATATAAGTGAGTGCTGTTTCTTTTGCTTTGTCGCTCTTAATATGGGTGAAAATTGTGAAATTCCAAAAAATACTGTTACAAAAAAAAACAGTAAGCATAGGGTGACTTGTTAAAGGACTCCCTTAGGTCCAGTGAGCAGACGAAGTGCTTCTCTATCAAGGTGACGATAATGGTTTCTGTGCTCTTGCCCCACTGTGTCCTCAGGCCTTCAGGGAGAGTGAGGAGGCCAAGAAGAGGCTGGTGGAGTCCTACGAGCTCATGCTGGGGTTCTATGGTATCCAGCTGGTCAACAAAGACACAGGTGAGGTCAAACGCGCCGAGAACTGGAGAGAACGCTTCGCCAACCTTGAAAGGTGAGTTTCTGAAGTTATGCCTTGGTCATCTTTACAGGATTTGATTTCTTAAAACCATGTGGAACCACTGACCATTCTTTGTCATCAGTGGCGTTTTAAACTTACTAGGGGTCCTCCATCTAAATATTGGTTGTGTTTTATGTCTCAGGAACATGCACAACAACCTCCGCATTACGCGCATCCTGAAGAGCCTGGGGGAGCTAGGCTTTGAGCACTACCAGAGCCCATTGGTGCGCTTCTTCCTGGAGGAGACGCTTGTCAAAAGGAACCTGAGCAGCGTCAAGCGCAGCGTGCTCGACTACTTCCTGTTTGCCATTCGTGACAAGCAGAAGCGCAAAGAGCTTCTGCGCTACGCTTTCCAGCACTTTGAGCCCAAGGAAAAGTTTGTATGGTGCCCCAGAAAGATCCAGAAACAGCTGAAGAAGGCGGAGAAGGGGAACGGAGAAGGAGCGGAGGAAGGCCGCTCACGAGCCAAGGCTAGAGAGGGAGAGGCAGTGGGAGCCCAGAAGGAGAAGGGTGTCACGGAGGAGGTGAAGGAGACTACCAAGTTGAATGATGAAGCATTGAGTAGTGATGGAGATAAGCAGGCTGAGGGTTTTTCTGTTAATCCTTCGGGGCTAGCAATCTCCTCAGAGGACTCAGAATCACTGGGAAACGGGAACAGTAATGATCTTGATATGGACCATTCAGGCAGCCCAGACCCTGAGTCTGTTAAAGGAGATCACAGTATGGAGGAAGAACTCAAAGAGGATAGTCAAGCCAAGGACAGCGTCCAGGACTCTGTTAAAGTCAAGGCAGCTGCATCTGAAATGAAGTCTGATAATTCTGCGCAACCGACTAAGAAGAAAAGGGAAGGTGACACGGTGGTGACACGCAACGGTCCTTCAGAGAACTGCCCCAACGGGTGGGAGAAAGGCACAGGCGTCCCCAACGACAACCACCCGCATCAGACGAGCCCATCAGCGGCATCATCCCACAAAGCCAAGACTGAGGATCCCAAAAAGGATTCGCCGAAAAAGGACTCCTCAGAACGAGGTGAAAAACACCCAAGGACTGACTTTAGTGACGTGTCTGATTTCAAAGCAGTGCCAGTGGGTGGGGAGAACAAAAAGAAGGCTGGAGAGGACCAGTCAAATGGGAAAGAGGTGAAAAATGAAGTGGAGCCAATGGATGTGGAATCCAACTCCCAGCCAAGTTCAGGGAACTTCAGGGACATGGGAACTTCCTGAATATAAGGAGGGAGGAATCAGTTGCAGACTAAAGGGACATATGTTAAATTGTGTACAGTTATGGCCAATCCCAAATTGACCCCTAGACCCTACCCTCTAGGCACTTCATGTGGATATGAAAGGCTCAGAAAAAATGTATAGTCTATGGTAATAGCTCATCCTTGCCGTCTGATACTGTAGGTTAGATGGAATTCTCGCCATATTGCTTACACCTCACCAATCCTCAGAATGGCATCAATTCTGAGTTCTACGGAAGCTCCTAGGAGGAAGGCGCTAGGTGGTTTCTGGGCAGGACTTTAACAGAAATATAGTTTTCAGGCCTTATTATATTCTACTGTCCTCCATGTTCACATTAGTGGGTTTGTTCTTGTTGTTAAGGATGTATGGATTACTGAATTTATTTGTTCTGATGAAATTGTGACGGAGATTCAGACTGCAATCAGTTCTCCATAGTTGATCTTGCAACTGAGAGAAGTTGGGTACTTTGAACTGAGGAGGATGTAAGGATAGTCTGTAATTACAGTCAACATTGAAAAGATGAATTCAATCTCATACAATGAACTGATGCCTGCTTGTTGCAACTTTTTTTAATACACCACTTCGTTCAAAAACTGAATACAGTTTGAATAGTAATTTTGCACACATTGAAATGTACTTTGTATCTAGTATTATCTGTCAATGTTGCGACTACATTGTGTATTATATTTTATTGAAAGCCTCTATGAAATGGGAACAGGATTGTAATGTCATTTGTTTATTTCAAGAATTTTGTACTTTTTTTTGTGGAATGAGAGATATACATGACATTGCCAAAAAAAAAAAAAAAAAAACTTAACTGTTTGATTGTATTCTGTCTTGGAAGTTTTTGAAATAATATGAGATGTAGCTATTTGGTTGAACTACTTTGGCTTTGCTGTAAGGATGACATAGTAAGTGTAATCAATAGAATGTGGGTGTTTTTCTTATGTTCCAAACAGCGAGGCTTTTTTTTTTTTTTTTTTTTCAAAATTTATTGTATGGTTATCCAAAGGCCTGATCCCCTTCGACTCATTTATTGAATTGCAAATCTCAGGAAAACCCTGTGGGAGATAGTCAACGTTTCTTCCATTTCTGAGGTTATGTTTGGGTAAGCTTTGTTTTCCACCCTTGTGGAGATTTCATCACGAATGTCTATTTTACAATTTTCAGCAAATGAATTAATATATTCATCATACATGTATTGAAATTGTGTGTGAAAGGGTTGTAAATACACTCTACTTTGGTGGGGTGATGAATGGAATTTGAAAATCCTTTGTCCATGCAACCTACAAACTTGACCCCTTTCCTGTTACATGACAATAAAATAAAGATTGTGCAAGTTGTTTACATTTGTTTGTCTAATTTTTACCCTTCTAGAATTATTAAATTATTCAGATTCCAACCTTTGTCTGAATACTATACTACAGCCGTGTCCAAAATTTGAGAATGACACATTAATTTCCTTAGTCTGCTGCCTCTGTTTGTATGATGGCAATTTGCATATACTCCAGAATTGTTTAGAAGAGTGATCAGATGAATTGCAATTATTTAGAGTCCCCCCTTGCCATGCAAATGAACTGAATCCCCCAAAACATTTCCACTGCATTTCAGCCTTGCCACAAAAGGACCAGTTGACATCATGTCAGTGATTCCCTCATTAACACAGGTGTGAGTGACAAGGCTGGAGATCACTCTGTCATGCTGATTGAGTTCGAATAACAGACTGGAAGCTTCAAAAGGAGGGTGGTGCTTGGAATCATTGTTCTTCATCTTGTCAACCATGGTTAACCGGCATGCCGTCAATGCTTTGCACAAAAAGGGCTTCACAGGCAAGGATATTGCTGCCAGTAAGATTTCCACCTAAATTGACCATTTATCAGATCTTCAAGGAGAGCGGTTCAATTGTTGTGAAGAAGGCTTCAGGGCACCCAAGAAAGTCCAGCAAGCGCCAGGACCATCTCCTAAAGTTGATTCAGCTGTGTGATTGGGGCACCACCAGTACAGAAATGGCAGCAGGCAGGTGTGAGTGCATCTGCACGCACAGTGAGGCGAAGACTTTTGGAGGATGGCCTGGTGTCAAGAAGGGCAGCAAAGAAGCCACTTCTCTCCAGGAAAAACATCAGGGACAGACTAATATTCTGCAAAAGGTACAGGTATTGGACTGCTGAGGACTGGGGTAAAGTCTTTTTTTATGAATCCCCTTTCCGATTGTTTGGGGCATCCGGGAAAAAAGCTTGTCCGGAGAAGACAAGGTGAGCGCTACCATCAGTCCTGTGTCATGCCAACAGTAAAGCATCCTGAGACCATTCATGTGTGGGGTTGCTTCTCAGCCAAGGGAGTGGGCTCACAAGAACACAGTCATGAATAAATAATGGTACCAACACATCCTCCGAGAGAACCTTCTCCCAACCATCCAGGAACAGTTTGGTGACGAACAATTCCTTTTCCAGCATGATGGAGCATCTTGCTATAAGGCAAAGGTGATAACTAAGCTAAGCTCGGGTAACAAAACATTGATATTTTGGGTCCATGGCCAGGAAACTCCCCAGACCGTAATCCCATTGAGAACTTGTGGTCAATCCTCAAGAGCCGGGTGGACAAACAAAAACCCACAAATTCTGACAAACTCCAAGCATTGATTATGCAAGAATGGGCTGCCATCAGTCAGGATGTGGGCCAGAAGTTAATTGACAGCATGCCAGGGCAGATTGCAGAGGTCTTGAGAAAGAAGGGTCGACACTGCAAATATTGACTCTTTGCATCAACTTCATGTAATTGTCAATAAAAGCCTTTAACACTTGTGAAATGCTTGTAACTATACTTCAGTATTCCATAGTAACATCTGACAAAAAATATCTAAAGACACTGAAGCAGCAAACTTTGTGGAAATTAATATTTGTGTCATTCTCAAAACCTTTGGCCACGACTGTACACTAACAGTTGAGGAGCAGTGTCGCACAACGGCATGGATACTGTTAAAATGTCCCCTGGTGAATATTGTCAAAGTAGGCTTGGTCCAGCCTGTGAAATTGACAAATTGTTGCAGGTTGGTGCAAGGGAGGCTTAGTTGTGGACCATTGAAGGGTCCTTCCAGAAGTCAGATTTTTTTTTTTAACCTCCCATCCATTCCAAACCGACTCTACTGTCGCACTTGATGTAGATCTGAATGATTTGGATGGGTGAAAGAGCTATGGTGTAGCTCCATCCACGTCATCTTTAGACCAGTGGAGCTTTCACCATATTGCTTTCACCAACTTTATAACTTCAGGATTCGGATTGGGCAGTAGTGCCCCCATGGATTGGCAGGAAAGTTCTAGCACAGCCCACTTTTACTGGCTCCGAAGTCGTGCACCTCTACCTCGCTCCCCCCTCCATCAGTTCCTCACCTCACAACTCCCCTCATCCCTCTCTACAGTGCGATCTGCCCCCCTCGCCTGGAGGCGCAGGTTTATCTGGAATCAAGGTGAAAGCCATTCGGGAGCCGCGCGCTATAAGGTGAAGGAGCGGTCCGTCACGAAGCCGGGGGGAGAGCGTGCAATAAGGACTGGGAACGGGGTTCGACTTTTTCTGCGTCAATTCTGATTTGAGGGGCGAGCGGGAAGCCATGTCTATATTCTCAGCTCTCGGGCTGCTCTTGCTGTGCCAGCTTTTTGCATCATCTCCAGCCCAGGTAAGCGGTGGCTTTGGTGCGCCCGTTATCCATCCCTAATGTTTTCATCCGCAACCTTGTGCTCGGAATTGCTGTTTGCATAGCTTCATTGTAAACTGCCTGAAGAATTTGTAGGCACTCAACTGGCCTGATGTTCTCATTTCGTTGATAGTTTATGCGTTCTGCTGTGGGTGTAAATGTGTCAGTCTAATCCTTCCATGATTATTAGGCTTCCTGCAAGGTGGACATATATAGGCTATCTATCGTCCATTTGTATATGAACCTTTGACACAGTTTAATACATAGGTTATATATAAACGGTTTCGATTTTTTCCATAGGCGTTAGTGCCTTTCTTGTTTTATAAGGTTCTATGTAGCTAGCCTAAGTTTCGATTTGTTCAAAGATTTCTGAATGGGTTATTGAAATAATTAGGTTATTTATTTATTTAATCATCCACAGGTGTCCGTGAAGGACTGTTGTCTTTTCAGTTAACTTTTTTAATTTACTTGCGAGTTTATGGAGTAGGGGTTATGGAGTAGATGCTAAAGAATGCAGAGCCTGAAGATCAGTGGCCTATTCACAATGACACCTTTGTTCATTCAGCCGTGCTCCTTGGAAACCCTTGGAAACACCTACTCTTATGAGTCCAGTCTGAAATTAAATAAAGTATATTCATTATATTATTAAACTTAAATTATTCGTTTGTGACCCTAGAAATTCTTTGCACTGCCTGTGCGTAATTGGGGTCATTTCTGCGCTCAAGAGCTCGGTTGGTTATTTCATGCGCTTAGCTTTGACATCATACATTTTGTGATACATTTGATTGTTTTAATTTCTTTCAGTTTATTGTTTAGGAGATTCAAAGCAATATAATTAAGCAATAAGGCCCGAGGGAGGGAGGGGTGAGGGGGGGGGGGGGGGGGTTATATGGCCAATATACCACGGCGAAGGGCTGTTCTTTTGCACGACAATGCAGAGTGCCTGGACACGGCCCTTAACTGAGGTATATTTGCCATACACCACAAACCCCTGGGTGCCTTATTGCTATTATAGACTGGTTACCAACTTAATCATTGCAGTAAAATTAAATGTTTTATCAAACCCATGGTATATGGTCTGATATACCACAGTTGTTATTCAATCAGCATTCAGTGCCTGAACCACCCAGTTTATAATATAATATAACCTGAAGCCTATCAATGTGGCCACTTCTTTTTCGGTCTGAATAATGACGCACGATCAGTTCACCCTGTTATTTGAATTCTTTCAACAACAAGCATCTAGACTTTGTATATATATTTATTTAGGTACAAGGTTTATCCTGTCTATTTTTTCATTCTTAATGCGCACATTCGTTCCATGCGCATTTGAACATAAAGCAGCTTGATTTTAGACCATTTATGAAGACGTATCACATGATAATACCTATCAGTCTTGCGGATGTTTGTATTCATTTTTGACGTCTTGGTTTTGTGTCGCAGAGACCCGGCCCACGAGGAGCAGTCGGGCCGCCAGGACCCCTGGGACCCGCAGGGAAGGATGGTACTGACGTGAGTTAGCTAGCCAGACACCGAAGCATGAGGGTCTCGCTCCCATTGCTTTTGAGACTACTGTAAGGTAGTGGAGTGTAGTAGAGCTGGGTTTTGCCATCCAAATACTGAATGAAGTTGTCATCATGGCTGAGGCAATCAAGTAACCTGTTACTTTAGCACTCGCTTGTCAAACAAATTTGAACATTTACTTATGTGGACCTACATTAGTATTTATGTCAACTTTTTATAGGGAAAGTGTTGACTTTGATCCTTATAATAATCCAAGTAATTTTTACGTTTCTACAATGTTTAAGGGGGAAAATTTAAAAAAAGATGAGTTTATTCAAGTTGTGGCCTACTGATTAACAACAACCAAACTGAAATCAAATGCATTGAAAATCCAAGAATGACTGATATTACATTTCTAATCACAGCTGTTTTAATTTCCCATCATTGACGATAGTGGTGTTTTAATGTTGGTCTTGCAATCAAATTCTGGTCAAATGCTCTCTGTTATCCAGTTTATAACAGATTGACTCCTCCCACTGAGAGTCTTAACCCTGCCTTACAGGTATTTAGTCATCATTAAACACTCTGTACACAGGACTTTTATTGGCCGGAGGGCACATCAGAGCCAATCATGATAGAAATGGGAAAAACCAAAGGTCGGAACTTAAACCAGCAGCCAGGTTCATACTTGTGCTATATGTTAAGAGGGGAAATAGGATTTTGTGCTCAAAAAAACAAAAACACTAAGGCCTATGGTCTCAAACCTTACAATAACTTGATATGTTAATGGATCCCCAAACAGAGCCTGCCAACTTTTCTGATATCTTATGCTTATCAAACCTTTAGATGTTGGGGATTGAATAGCTGTGTTGCTTTAGTGGAGTAAAGTCAATTCACCACAGTTTGGAAGGCCAGCCAGCCATACAGAAGACCCATTCATTCATACATTCCCCAACCCTACGAGAGCATCTAAAGTTTCCCTCACACCTCCTTCCTCGCCACCCTCCCTTCTCCTACTCCCTCTCCAAACCAACCTGAGGCTTTCATCATGTGACCATTCCACTCCGTCTTTTAGAAAGGTTTATTTTTCCCCATTGCCCACTGGGAGATTTAGGGCACAGGGTAGCTGTGTGTTAAAGCACTTCATACACACAGTCTGTATATCCCTGGTAGCCATTCAACATATAGCTTTAGATGAGTTTAATTTCAGTTGTGTTTTGATTGGCCTTTTACGGGGGAAAAAATGGCCAGAAGGACGTCCGTATTTCACATCTTTCGGCTGAGATGGTATTATTCGTCTTTAAACACACATACACACTCAGGGTAATTGAGTGGCATTTGTGACTGCGGACTTGTATTAACATAAAATTTAATCACTTGTTATTTAAGGACATGATATGTCCAAAATATGTCCAATTCCCAGACTGAAAACAAAGGCCTTTGAGATGTGTGTCCAATTGGAATCGTATGTTGTTTCTTTTGATTGGCAGGGCAAAGATGGTCCTGCTGGACTTTCAGGGAAAGCTGTGAGTATAACAACAGAACATAACCTTTTACAACAACAGATCAACAATAACATTTTGTGAGGTGTATGATTGTTCTAACACAGACCTGTTCCAATGGTTTAGGGACCCAAGGGGAAAGCAGGGGGAGCAGGAGGACCAGGGAACCCAGGCCTGCCCGGCCTCCCAGGGGTGGATGTAAGTGACCCGTAGAAACTCTCTCACACACACACACACACACACACACACACACACACACACACACACACACACACACACACACACACACACACACACACACACACACACACACACTGGTCTTGTTATTGATGCGTAAGAGATTGCCTGAATTGCTGTCATAGACTCACCATGCACCTATTAGCTATGCAGTAGCTTGAGGCTATTGCTACCAAACTCTACTCCTTGACACTTGCTTAGACTGCCTCCAGTATTCACTGTATCTCATCGTATAATTGACTGCCTGGAGTCGACTGATTTGGACTGAACAGCCATGTACCTGCATACAGAATGAGGAACCTGTCCTCTATTCAGTGAACAACTTGCTCATAGCTGCCTCTTGTTAGAGAACTTGAATGAATTATCCCATAAAATGTGCCCGCCCCCCCCATCCATTCAAACAGTTGAATTGAGTCATTTAGATGTAAGAAATAGCACAGTGTAATGTCTAATAATGTTTCAACAATGTTGTGATTCTTCCTCAGGGATTGACAGGTGCTGATGGGCCTGCAGGGAAGGACGGTCCTCCAGGGGAGTTGGTAAGTGAAGTGCCTATCGGTCCCCCAAGGTTCCTGCATGGCCGTTTGCCTCTGGATGTGCCTCATTAACTTTAATGACATCTTTAACTAAAGACGGTCCCTTTGGCCTCATCAATCAGCCACTAAAACACACCGATGCATTCACACACATACATGTACACGGGTGTGCGTGCGCGCGCACACACACAGTATGTACAGAGCGACAAAGGCATTAACAATTTGAGGTGCCTCAGTTAGCTCAACTTATGAAAACCCACCCAGAGAGCTGGTGTTGTGACCTTAGAATGACCTTAGGCTGAGGTAGGTGCCATCCAGTCCTCTGTGTATCATATCTGTATGACCCTACAGAATAGAGAGAAAGGGGGTTAGTTACATTGAGCTCCTTGAGACGTTGGTGGGCTAAAGCTGGTACCTACTCAGGCCTCTGTTTTCTCCCTGTCGGGATGGATTTGTCGAACAAATTCCCTTTGTGGGAATGTTTTTAATGAGGGACAGGGTGACACTGTCAGATTTATCTAGCTCTGGCCGCTGCTTCCCTAATCCCGCCTGGAATGCGCACAGCTGCCCACCAATCCGGCCAAGACTATAGGAAGCAGAGGGATCTGCGGCTTGGACGCAGGAGGAAATAAGTACAGTTATCCTCTGAGGAAGATGAAGCGCTGAGAATATGAATGACGGGGTGGTAAAAGGCAGGAAAGCAGTAGAGCGCAGGAGAACGTAATGGTTTTACCTAGCACCTCCAGAACTGGATGTGATGTGTTGGGAGTCAAGCATTAAATGCGAGCTATAAAAGGATGTTCAAAAGGGTCCTGTGATCACAACTTGAAGGGAGGAAATGTGTCCGCTGTCAAAATGGAGGCAATTCAACTAATTAGTCACACTAATCAGGAAGTGAGTGTTTATTTCCTGGCAAACATCCATGCACTAATGGGATGAAGGTTGACAAGCTTGGAAGTTCTCTCCCTCCCCCTGCTCACACTGAGGAAGGAATTTGGGCTGAAGCTGTTTTCAGAGCAAAACACAGCAGCTACATTTTCAGGAAAAAAAAACTTTCGCTGCCAAGACATATCTACCACCTCCCCAAAACAGTCACTAGATAATGAAGTTCACCGATGCTCTTCAACACACATAAGCAGCCTTTACTGCTTAGACTAGAGGAAGACACTGTATGTTTTCACTATTAAAGGTGCTACACATAGGATTCTTTAGAATCTTTGCATTGTAATTTCAGAAAATGTCCATAATATATCTGGCGCTAACAGTGGGACGATAAGTGTTTCACAGTATTACTTACCCGCCAGTGTTGTGATTGGCTACGATATTCACCTATTGATTTCTCCCACCGGAGCAGCATCTGTTGTCAAACTGGGAAAGCTCTCTTTACTTTGTGGCTGTGCTATCTAGTGGAAATCGTTCTGTCATTTCCTGGTTGCAAAAATTCTACACTGTTCGCTCAATTTCAGTCTGTTATAAAAACAAGCACTGAGTAGTGTAGGGAATCCTTTTACCATCTAAATCGCTGTGAATATATATTTTCAATAAGAAAAAATATAGCTTTTTGAAGCTGGTGGACCAAAACCGCTGTTTAAAGCTGGTGGTAACTTTCACATTTTGGTCCACCAGCTTCAAATAGCTGTAAAATAAATCAAACAGAGAATACTAGAGATACTGAGAATAACAGTAAAACAGTGAAAACAAACCACGACACATTCCCATGCGTCACAGGAGACATGCACGCGTGTGTCTCTGTGTGTGCATGTGTGATACGTGCTCGTGTGCAGGTGCATGCGTGCGTAAGTGCTGTGTACTGTATATGTGCATGCATTTATGTGCTTGAGTGCGTGCAACAGTGTCTGTGCATGTGCATGTGTCTAACTGTGTGTGTTAGTGTGTGTATTTGTGTAGCAGTCTAGTCTACACTCATCCAATATAAAGTCAGTTGGAACAGTGTGGAATGCAGTGTGGGTTGCCATGACACCACTGTGTTAAGTCTCACTGTGAGTCTTTTTCTCCCTCACACCACACAAACAGTCCAAACACAGCTGAGATGGAATGTTGGTTGGGTTGAGTGTGTGTGTGTGTGTGGGTGGGGGGGGGCTGGCTATCTGTCGAAGTTGTCTGAGGGGTTGTGTGTCTTTGTCACTACAGGGCGAAGCTGGACCTCCCGGGCCAGGTGGACCTCCTGTAAGTACAAGTTCATCTTCCATCTCTGTTACATGCCCAATAAGATATCAACGTAGCCTGCATCACCAGTCCATGTTCATAACCTCTATTACACCAGACTGATCAATAGAAATATAGATGCTTTTGATTACACACACTCACCTGTCAACAGCTAAATCCATAACTAGGACCCAGAGTTTCCTGGTCCAGTCACATGGTCAAGAAGAATGCTGGGCCCTACCTATAAGACACATACAAACGTTCCCAGTTATACCATAACACACACAAGCACACACAGATGTCTATCCCCGTATGCATACGGTGCACTGTCACACACATCTTCAATTCCCCCTATACATTTGAACCATAATAATATCATCTTGTTATGACACGATGGCTAATAAGTTGTCGTGTGTGTGTATGTATGTCTTAATATGCCTTTCCCTGTCTTCCGTAGGGCAGAGGGAGACCGGGAGCTCCAGTGAGTACAGATGGCATGTGTTGTGTGTCTGTGTGTGTGTCTCTGTGTGTTTGTAGATATTTTTGCATGTCTATATATGACTTCTTCTAGTTACGCACGTGTTTGTGTATGTCCGTGCCTGCTGCGTGTGTGTGTGTGTGCTCTCACCCAACCCATTTCTATTGTTTCCAGGGGCCACCAGGAGCCAATGGGCTTGCGGGCGGAATCGGGCCACAGGGACCAGCAGTGAGTGTTAAGACCAATTAATGAATTCATCCCGATTTAAGAAAGATGTACAACAGACAGGAAATAGGGAAATATACACATACACTGAATCACCTCTTTGACTGCCACTACTGGGTATCTAGTGGACTCCCTGGTAACTCACGATGAAGCAATCAAGTTTGCAAGTTTAATGTTTAACCACTGAATGACAAGTAAAATCTACAGTACCAGAAGCAGCATCACTCCAGGACCAACACTGGAGATCCCTGAAACAGAGAAGACAGGCACGTCTCTCCAATCGTTTTCCCATAAACACCTCCATAAACAGTTCTCATCTCCAGGGAGTGGAGTGGGGAAAGACCCCTGGAGAGAGAACCAGGACTGATTGGCGTGATCGTGATGAGGCATGATTTCAGTTGAGCTTCATATCGGAGACGCTGGTCAGAGGTTCAGCAATGGAGCATCAGCTTTGACTTCCTTTATTTTAACATGATGAGAGTATGGGGCAGTGTAAGTCTATGCAGTGATTTTGGTACAGTTTATATGCAAATTAATCAGGTTGATTGATTGACTCTAACCTGTGTGTTCCTTTGCCACTCTCCCAGGGCCCTGAGGGTCTTGCAGGATTGGCTGGGCCACCCGGCCCTGACGGACCCCCAGTAAGTACAGACCATCTACATTATCTGTTGATTCTCCACCTTAGTGACATTGTTATTGCTGCCATCAGTCAGGGATGGATATGCGTGGTCACACAGATGTGGGGTGAAGAAATGCTTAAAGAAAGAAAGATGGAAATGAAACACATTCATTTGGGCTCCCGAGTGGCGCAGCGCTCTAAGGCACTGCATCTCAGTGCTAGAGGTGTCACTACAGACCTTGGTTAGATTCCAGGCTGTATCACAACCGGCAGTGATTGGGAGTCCCATAGGGTGGCGCACAATTGGCTCAGCGTCGTCTGGGGTAGGCCGTCATTGTAAATAAGAATTTGTTCTTGCCAAGTTAAATGAAGGTTCGTTTAAAAAAATACAGTGCCTTGCGAAAGTATTCTGCCCCCTTGAACTTTGCGACCTTTTGCCACATTTCAGGCTTCAAACATAAAGATATAAAACTGTATTTTTTTGTGAAGAATCAACAACAAGTGGGACACAATCATGAAGTGGAACGACATTTATTGGATATTTCAAACTTTTTTAACAAATCAAAAACTGAAAAATTGGGCGTGCAAAATTATTCAGCCCCCTTAAGTTAATACTTTGTAGCGCCGCCTTTTGCTGCGATTACAGCTGTAAGTCGCTTGGGGCATGTCACTATCAGTTTTGCACATCGAGAGACTGAGATTTTTTCCCATTCCTCCTTGCAAAACAGCTTAAGCTCAGTGAGGTTGGATGGAGAGCATTTGTGAACAGCAGCTTTCAGTTCTTTCCACAGATTCTCGATTGGATTCAGGTCTGGACTTTGACTTGGCCATTCTAACACCTGGATATGTTTATTTTTGAACCATTCCATTGTAGATTTTGCTTTATGTTTTGGATCATTGTCTTGTTGGAAGACAAATCTCCGTCCCAGTTTCAGGTCTTTTGCAGACTCCATCAGGTTTTCTTCCAGAATGGTCCTGTATTTGGCTCCATCCATCTTCCCATCAGTTTTAACCATCTTCCCTGTCCCTGCTGAAGAAAAGCAGGCCCAAACCATGATGCTGCCACCACCATGTTTGACAGTGGGTATGGTGTGTTCATGGTGATGAGCTGTGTTGCTTTTACGCCAAACATAACGTTTTGCATTGTTGCCAAAAAGTTCAATTTTGGTTTCATCTGACCAGAGCACCTTCTTCCACATGTTTGGTGTGTCTCCCAGGTGGCTTGTGACAAACTTTAAACAACACTTTTTATGGATATCTTTAAGAAATGGCTTTCTTCTTGCCACTCTTCCATAAAGGCCAGATTTGTGCAATATACGACTGATTGTTGTCCTATGGACAGAGTCTCCCACCTCAGCTGTAGATCTCTGCAGTTCATCCAGAGTGATCATGGGCCTCTTGGCTGCATCTCTGATCAGTCTTCTCCTTGTATGAGCTGAAAGTTTAGGAATGGAGACCTGGATTCATATTTAGTGATTCAGGACACTGAACAGGAGTTTGCTGCACTGAAAGTAAAGGGGCTGAATAATTTTGCACGCCCAATTTTTCAGGGACAAGGCACTGTATATATATCAATCTGAACTTCATTTTCATTCTACCTCTCTAAGGAATGGCATGAGATCTGTTGGTAAGTGTCAGGACGTTTTTTCAGACCCAACACATTTAACATCAACCCTGCCAGATTTTGGTAGTTTTGCAGTGGTCTGATATTCCTTCCATTTCAATATTATCGCTTGCACAGTGCTCCTTGGGATGTTTAAAGCTTTGGAAATATTTTTGTATCCAAATCCGGCTTTAAACTTCTACACAACAGTATCTCGGATCTGCCTGGTGTGTTCCTTGTTCTTCATGATGCTCTCTGCGCTTTTAACGGACCTCTGAGACTATCACAGTGCAGGTGCATTTATACGGAGACTTGATTACACACAGGTGGATTGTATTCATCATCATTAGTCATTTAGGTCAACATTGGATCATTCAGAGATCCTCACTGAACTTCTGGAGAGAGTTTGCTGCACTGAAAGTAAAGGGACTGAATAATTTTGCACGCCCAATTTTTCAGTTTTTGATTTGTTAAAAAAGTTTGAAATATCCAATAAATGTCGTTCCACTTCATGATTGTGTCCCACTTGTTGTTGATTCTTCACAAAAAAATACAGTTTTATATCTTTATGTTTGAAGCCTGAAATGTGGCAAAAGGTCGCAAAGTTCAAGGGGGCAGAATACTTTCGCAAGGCACTGTATATATATCAATCTGAACTTCATTCTTCATTCTACCTCTCTAAGGGTCTTCCTGGGGCCCTCCCTGATGGCAGTGGAGATCTGTTGGTAAGTGTCAGGACAATTTTTCAGACCCAACACATTTAAGGACATCAACCCTGTACTGTGCTGCATTGAACAGCAATGGGACATTATTTTTACTACATGCCTTTGCCTAATGCAGTGTTGTCGTTCCCCTTTATAGTGTCCTGCCATCTGCCCTCCTGGCCCCTCCGGCCCTCCAGGAATGCCTGGATTCAAGGTGGGTACAGGACATTGTTGCTCTACTTTACTGAGTATGCCTTTTAAAGCTCTGAAATGTGCGCTTTTCAAATGACAGTTTCCCCCAGGAACATGACAACTAAACTAACTGTTGTATCTCTCCCATTCTCATGATCTACCCTTCTTGGTCTTTCTTGTATATCTCTCGCCATCCCCCTCTAAATATGTTTCCCTTGCTTCTTCCGTATGTCTTCTCTTCCATCCCCTCCCTCTCTCTCTCTCTCTCTCTCTCTCTCTCTCTCTCTCTCTCTCTCTCTCTCTCTCTCTCTCTTCATTTAGGGTCACACAGGACACAAAGGAGACAAGGGAGAGCTCGGGAAAGATGGAGAGAAGGTGAGATCAATTTAGAATGAAACTCGGGGAGCAGAAAGGTTTACTAGTCTGAAGTGTTAATCCGGATGTGGAATACCTATTGGTAACTGTGTGTCCTGTTGTCTCTCCCAGGGTTATGCTGGCCCATCTGGTCCTCCGGGTACTCCCGGCACTGTGGGCCTGCAGGTGAGGGATGTCACCTAATGTGGATCGAAACACAGACATTTTTTTATCTGTTGCCTGTTTGTTTAGATTGTCCAGTACTTTCTGCCTCGGGCCTGATGTGTGAATGGTATGCAGTGTTGATCATTCTTATTGATTCTTATGGTGTAGATCGATTCTGATTGGTTCTGAACTATCCCGTGGTGTTTTTTCCAGGGTCCTCGTGGTTTGAGGGGACTTCAGGGCCCGATGGGTGCAGTAGGTGACAGAGTGAGTACCATGCCTCTGAATGTCTTTGTCACAGACCTCTGGCTGGTCTGGAACTTACAGACCAGCACTTCAATAGGCTGCAGTGGAAATGCTATGTCAGTTTCCCTGATTGTAATGCATCTACTGTCTCTCTCTCATTATTCTTTTCAGGGTTTACCTGGTTTCCGAGGCAAACCTGGTATTGCTGGCATCATCGGCAAGACAGTGAGTCTCTCCTTGTTTATACTATCTGTTGAGTAGCATATAACCCGTACCTCACTTCGGCACTGGTGTTTATTACATTGTGTTAGGTGTCTGCCATTGGTCCCATCAATAAAAAGCTCTGTGACTGTCATTTGACAATCCCAGGGTGATGTTGGAGAGAAAGGACCAGAGGGATTTAGAGGGCCAAAGGGCGAGATTGTGAGTAAATAATACACACATGCTGTACATTGTTGTATTGATATTTGCATGTCAGACTGAACATCCTCTTTAAAGGCAACTCTAATCTCTAATGAAATAGCAGACTAAACAGCCATGTGATGGTACATGGTGTGTGTACAAGAGATTGTAAAGGATCTAAAGTTGCGCTACAAACATGATCAGGTAATGTAACATTGTACCCTGTCATTTCTCAATAGGGCAAAATTGGTCCAAAGGGAGTTCCCGGGGGAGCAGGACCCAAAGGGGAGCCTGTAAGTCTTAAAATACAAATCTCTTAAAATACACAATAATAAAATGTAAATCTCTCATGAAAACAGATATTGCAGATCTCGGATCCCCTGACCAACAGAGTGTTTCCCTCCTCCGCAGGGCATCCCTGGCAGAGACGGGAAAGATGGCACCCAGGGACTGGACGGCGAGAAGGTAAAGTGGCACCCTTTCCTCCCAAAATGCTCTCTGCTCTGCTGACATTTCCCATGAGCCCACGGTGGGTGTGGCTGATGTCATAAGTGACAGTGTTTCTCTGCGTTGCCAGGGCGACGCCGGACGGAATGGGGTACCCGGTGAGAAAGGACCCAACGGCCTTCCTGTGAGTATCAAACCCAGTGTGTCTCCCTCCCGGTGGCCGTAGCTGCTGTGTTGAGCATGACATTATCTAGCGTCTCGCTGTGTAAAGTTGGCCATTATCTGTCCCACTGTATCCTACTTAGGAGATGCCTTTATGCCTTTTAACCTGCACGCACTGATTCTCTTACACACTCTAATGACCACACAATCATATCTAACTGAGTCTCTCACAGTGTGTTTACTAGGCCCAAGTCCCATTATAATCATTGTACTACTGTGGCCCAGAGTCATGTTTCTATGTCTGTGTTTCAGGGTTTACAAGGAAAGGCTGGCTCAAAGGGAGCCACAGGAGGAGTTGTGAGTATGACAACAATGCATAACCAGGTCATGAAGACAGTGATTTCATAAAGGCACGGATATGATGTATACAATGGGGCCATATAGAGAAGGATATCACCATTTTTACCACCCCAGAGATCATGTTCAATTATTCAGTTCTAATATGTAATTCTATGGTTTAAACCCCAAGTCGCTATTCACTATTTCCACACCGTGGGGGTAAAATTGGGGGAGTTCTCATAGACGGCCAGCAAAAAAAGCCTACATTTACATGTAGCTTATGAGTGCATTTCACACTAGTTTTTGGTTCTAATTGGATTGTAGGGTTTGTATGAATGTCCTGCTTAATATAATGTTTGTGACATATTGTAAATCAACTGCATTATACAACAACAACAAAAACACTTCAACTTAACCTTCAACCAGTAAAATGGCTCTTTGGCTACAGCCTATGTCAACGAGCAATAGCATTTTAGGTAACAACTGCTGCATCCAAAATAGGCATTTTGCAACTATCACAACCAAATGTAATTTTTGCGACTGTAAAAGCAATAATCAAAACAACATTGCAAGCATATGAGAACTCCAACAAGTGTTTTTGTTTCGAAGTAAAAACGACGCAAATCTAGGCTATTTTCTTAGTGATGTCATAAAGCCATTGAGGTCACAATGATATCATGCAATCAAAAGATGGAATCATACAGCTAATATTACAACTGATATTATAGACCCAGTTGGTATTAGATATAACGTCACAGCCCGCCTGTGGAGAAAACACATCAGCTTTTTGGCATGTTTGTTTTCTTTTCTGTATAACAAAAAAATCGAAGTTGCCTCTTTTACCATAGGAGTCAAATGGAAAGAATGTTTGTTTTCCCCAATTTGTGGGCGTGGTCGAGGGGGATACATTCTTATTATGTGAATACAGACTCAAAAGAAACAGCTAGTGGTGTCATAGTCAGTGATGTCATAAATGTGTACTGTGATGTCACACACCCAGTGACGTCACAAATGGTATCATACAATCAGATAATAAACCATACAGACAGTGATGTCACCAATTATGTCATGTCAATTACAATCAAAGGTTCCCTGCTCAGACGTTGCATGCATCAACCAATGGTTGCGTGCCACTTCATCAACTGTGCCGTCAGGAACCAGATTGCTATAAAATATGATGTGGTTAGATAATACTTAAAATACCTATGAAGGTGTTGTGAGATCTGGCAAGAATGTGCCCATTGGAACCATACCGACAGTAAAGTCACAAATGACATCATACTTTCAGAGGAAATACACAGTGGTGTCACAAATGACATCATACAATTAGAGGACCCATTAAGCCAATGGCAGTGAAGTTAAGCCACCACATAACCCTTCTGTTAACCTTTTTCTTCCCAGGGCAACCCAGGAGAGATGGGAGAGGCAGGGCCGTCTGGAGAGCCAGGTATTCCTGTATGTATCTGATGGGCTTCTGGGGCAGTGGGGTATTATCGGGGTGTCTGTGTGTTGTGTGTTGTTTTGTTACATTGCAGTTGTGGTGTATCAGCTCGTCTCACTTGCCTGCACCATCATCTGACTCCTCCCACAGGGCGACATCGGTATCCCAGGAGAGAGGGGCGAGGCGGGAACCAGAGGAGTGGCTGTAAGTAGTCTAGGTCAAAGTTCAATATCGTATCCATGGAAACGTGGCAGCATCCACCTGTTGAGATGGCAGTGGGTAGAGTGGAGCCATGTACTAAGGCGGTAGGTAGTTTACTGGTTAGAATGTTGGGCCAGTAACGGAACACTGGTTTGAATCCTATAGCCGACAGGGTGAAAAATCAGCCGATGTGACCTTGAACAAGGCACTTATTAACCCGAATTTGTTGTAAAACAACACATTTCACTGCACCTATCTGGTGTGTGTGACAATAAAACATTATTTTATTTGTTTTATTACCAAGCAGAAGTGTTTTTCCTGACCGTTAGAAAGTATTGTTAAAAAAGAGCGTAAAACTTCTGCCCTGCCAGAGCTTCCCCAGTCAACTGTAAGTGCTGTTATTGGGAAGTGGAAACTGCCGATGGAAGCAACGTCAGCACTGTTTGTCAGGAGCTTCATGAAATGGGTTTCCATGGCCGAGCAGCCGCACATAAGCCTAAGATCACCATGCCCAATGCCAAGTGTCGTCTGGAGTGGTGTAAAGCTCACCGACATTGGACTCTGGAGTAGTGGAAAGACGGTCTCTGGAGTGATGAATCACGCTTCACTATCTGGCAGGCAGGCCGACAGACGAATCTGGGTTTGGCGGATGCCAGGAGATCACTAACTGCCTGAATGCATAGTGCCGACTGTAAAGTTTGGTGGAGGAGGAATAATGGTCTGGGGCTGTGTCTCAATGTTCGGGCTAGGCCCCTTAGTTCCAGTGAAGGTAAATCTTAACGCTACAGCATACAATGACATTCTAGATGATTCTGTGCTTCCAACTTTGTGGCAAAAGTTTGGTGAAGGCCCTTTCCTGTTTTAGCATGATCATGCCCCGGTGCACAAGGTGAGGTCCATATAGAAATAGTTTGTTGAGATTGGTCTGGAAGAACTTGACTGGCCTGCACAGAGCCCTGACCTCAACCCCATCGAACAAATTTGAGATGAATTGGAACGCCGACTGCGAGTCAGACCTAATCGCCCAACATCAGTGCCCGACCTCACCAATGCTCTTATGGCTGAATGGAAGGAAGTCCCCGCAGCAATGTTCCAACATCTAGTGGAAGCCTTCCCAGAAGCGCATGATTTTGGAATGAGATGTTTGACGAGCAGGTGTCCACATTCTTTTGGTCATGTAGCGTATTACCACATTACCTATTGACGAGTCTGCTGCTCTCTCATTCTCTCCCATTATGCTTACAACAAGTCTGAAATGAAACAAGAGCACAGAGGCGTTATTAGAAGGATTTCAATGCCCAACAATACACAACTCTTTCCCTAAAGTTTGGATGTGACATTCATTTTCAGTTCCAAAGCTTCTCACCCCTAAAAGATAAGTCATAACTTCCTGGATTACTTGTATTGTTTTCATGTGGACATTAGCAAGTGAAACAAGATGGTGTTACACATTTTATCCATCGTCTTATTGTTTGTTTGAACATACAGTATGACGATTGAGAGAGGATAAGGGTGAAAACATCCCCTTATTAGTTAAATCATAAAACACAATTGGTTGTGATCAACTAGGAGACTGTTGGATAGCAACATATAATATGAGTGAGAAAGGTACAGAGGAAGAAAGAACATAACCCCCCCCCCCCCAAAAAAAGAAAAATGCTAGCATCGCAGCATTACTAATAACAGGGGAGGTTCTAATTTTTGGGGGGAGGGGGTTAAAAGATTCTCTGGTTCGAATTCCAGAGCTTTGAAGAGGACACTTAACCCTAATTTATCCTGTAAGTCACTCTGGATACGACTAAAATGTAAATGTAAACGGTAAAACATATGTATGAAAATACCCTCAAATAAAAGATGACATTCTGTACTATTGCCTCATATGAAAGATTTGATCTCAAATCCAAAATGCTGGAGTATAGAGCCAAATGTACATATTTTAGCTTCACTCTCCAAATAAATACGGAGGGGCGTGTATATTCACACTATATACACACAGTGGCCCATTTATTAGGTCCACCATCCCATTCACTAAAATGGATTGCTCCTACAGACAGTGAGTAACGTGGCCATGGCTTGGCCATGGCAGACAGGCATCGAGTCACTTACTGGGTTCCACTCCTATCAGCTAAAAACAAGAAGTAGAGTCTCCAGTGGACACGCCATCACCAACACTGGACAGTAGAAAAAGTAGAAAAACATTTTCTACTGGTCCGACTAATCCCGGTTCCTGTTGCGTCATGCTGATGGCAGAGTCAGGATTTTGCATAAGCAGCATGAGTCCATGCCCCCATCCTGCCTGGTGTCAATGGTACAGGCTAGTGGCTGGGGTGTAATGGTGTCTGGAACGTTTTCCCTTGATGCTAATTGAGCAACATTTCCGTGCCCTGACGAATTCAGGCTGTTCTGGAGACAAAGCGGGGTACGAATCGGTACTGGAGGGGTGTACCTAATAAATTGTATATAGCTATTCTCCTCCAGTTAGATGGAGGCAGTGTTGAAGACAGGAGTGTATAAAAGAGGTATGGATGGAAGCGGGTCAGAGACACAGAGGGGATTTTGTCTTTGGACCACCATCAGAACCCTAGAGGGAGGGAATTCAGGTTACAGCCAGGATATAAAAGTGATAATCATGCTCTACACCAAGGTTTCCCAAACTGGGTCCTTGGGCCCCTCCCCCTCCACAAGTGAACTTTTTGGTTTTAGCCCTAGCACTACAAAGCTGATTCAATTAACCAACTCATCGTCAAGCTTTGATGATTTGAATCAACTTCGTAGTGCTAGGGCAAAAACCAAAATGTGCTCTCAGGGCGGGGCCCCCAGAACCGAGTGTGGGAAACCCTGCACGACATCAACAATGACTCTTGGGCCTCTTTCACAAAGCGCAACCGCAATACCAAGTATAAACAATCATGCCCTTCTTTGTTGGAGTCTCTGAAAAAGGTACGGTTCGGGGCCTCCCGGGTGGTGCAGTGGGCACTGCATCACAGTGCTAGCTGTGCCACCAGAGACTCTGGGTTCGAGCCCAGGCTCTGTTGCAGCCGGCCGCGACCGGGAGGTCCATTGGGCGATGCACAATTGGCCTAGCGTCGTCCGGGTTAGGGAGGGTTTGGCCATTGGGGATATCCTTGTCTTATCACGCACTAGCGACTCCTGTGGTGGACCGGGTGCAGTGCACGCTGATCAGGTGCACGGTGTTTCCTCCGACACATGCGGTTGGCTTCCGGGTTGGTGTGCGCTGTGTTAAGAAGCAGTGCGGCTTGGTTGGGTTGTGTTTCGGAGGACGCATTGCTTTCGACCTTCGTCTCTCCCGAGCCCGTATGGGAGTTGTAGCGATGAGACAAGACTGTAACTACTAACAATTGGATACCACGAAAAGGGGGTCAAATTCACACGCAAAAAAAGGTAAGGTTTAAATAACAGATCATATTGGATGAGGGAAGGCTAAAAGTCAAAGGTCCGGATGAGATGTACTTCCTGTGTCTGCAGACCCTGATGTATTTCTTGTTGTGCTAACATAATGTTGTATATTTCCCAGGGGGGCATCGGACCAGTGGGCAACATCGGGGTTCAGGGCAGCAAAGGCTTCCAGGTCAGTGGTATGATGGGATACATCCTTTCTGGACAATCCCTGAATGAAATTCTGTGTCATGTGTTGGAGGTCTTCTGATGGTGTCTGTCATGTTCAACAGGGAATAAAGGGGTCTCTGGGGGACCCTGGCCTTCCCGGACCAACCGGAATCCGTGGCGGATTTGGGGAAAGGGTGAGTGTGACCCAGAACAGAACGCTTGCTGGCCAAAGACTGCAGAAGTGACCCACAGTGATGTTCACCCTGGGGATTTGAACATTTCACCATCAGTTTCCAAGCCCACAAATCCCTATTCACCACACAGATGTCCTTGTGGGAATTAACAAGGCCTTTCATTTGTAGCTATGCCTTTAAAAACAGATTACAGCTATTGACCATCTGATCCAATATTGGACTGCACACAAACACGCACACACATAGCTCCTCCTGCCACACCCATTTAGATCAGAGCAGTGTATGCTCATAACCTGGACAGTGTGGGCTTACTCACTCCAGCCCTAACGGTGTACTGTACTGTACCCAGGAGAGAGGTGAGAAAGAAGAGTCCTGTTCAGGAGCCGAGGGCAGAACAAAGCCTGGCTTTATCCAGCTTCCTGCTCTGTCCCACTCCACAACCCCCCCCTCCTCACTCAATGCACACAGTCTGCCATCTATGGAGCCATGGGCTCTGCTACTGGTCTCCACAACCACTGGCTCTCTTTTATTCAACAGTCCTCTCTCTCTCTCTCTCTCTCTCTCTCTCTCTCTCTCTCTCTCTCTCTCTCTCTCTCTCTCTCTCTCTCTCTCTCTCTCTCTCTCTCTCTCTCTCTCTCTCTCTCTCTCTCTCTCTCTCTCTCTCTCTCATTCTGTTCCTACTGCAGGGTCCAGTCGGAGCATCAGGCCCTAAAGGAGACGTGGTAAGTTCACATGTACTACACTTGTAGCTCTCTACAGTAGGAGTCAAAGGTCAAATTAAGTTGAGAATAATAATACCATAGAAACCCTGTTCCCACTGTCTTCATTCAGCATTCAGTGTGCTCATGGGGTTATCCTGTTTCTTGCCTAGTTAAAGAGAGAATCTTGCCATTGTCATTGATAATGGGAAAGGTTATAGAGGTGGGAATATGTTTTTTTGGGCTCATTATGGAAGATATTGTGGGGGTATATTTTACTTTTGTAGGGACATAACCAAAGATAGATGTGATATTTTCTATGGAAGCTTCTATGCACACCCAATTATTGTTATTCAAATATTCACTCAGGCTTGAAAAGGAAAATGATAAAAAATAATTATTTTGTTTTCTGTTCAGGGTGTGGCAGGAGCTGATGGTTTGCCCGGGGAGAATGGAGAACCTGTAAGTAATCTATCATATTTTAAGTTCAGTCAAATTAATATTCATCCAATCAACATGAAAACGTTTGTCATCCAATTTATTTTGTCTTATTTATCATTTTCAGGGTCCATTCGGTCCAGTTGGCCAAAAAGGAGAGGTGAGTAATCTCTTTATCTTCATCCAAACGGTGGAGTGAGTCCTTGTCAGTGTTGAATGTATGTTTAGGGCCTAGATTCAATCAGATCAAGCGTTAACCGGTGATAGCAGACACCTGCATTGCGGATGTTGTGGTGGTGTCAGAGATGGAACTGTGTTGGAGCAGTCGAATCGGTGAATAGCTGCTCTTGCGATCATTGTCACAAAGCCACACCCGCCCCACTCCAGTTAGAAGTTCAGAATGAGAAGGTGTAAGCTACATAGAAATGATTACGCTCAATTGGAAAAAAAATATTTTTAAAGATTTATGATAGGGCCTCCCTGGTGGCGCAGTGGTCTAAGGCTAGCTGTGCCACCAGAGACTCTGGGTTCGAGCCCAGGCTGGCTGCGACCGGGAGGCCCATGGGGCTGGCGCACAATTAGCCTAGTGTCGTCCGGGTTAGGAAGGGCTTGGCCGGCAGGGACATCCTTGTCTCATCGCGCACTAGCGGCTCCTGTGGTGGGCCGGGCGCAGTGCAAGCTGACCAGGTCCCTAGGTGTCTGTCTTCCGGGCTGGATGCGCGCTGTATTGAAAAGCAGTGCGGCTTGGTTGGGTTGCGTTTCGGAGGACGCATGGCTCTCGAACTTCACCTCTCCCGAGTCTGTACGGGAGTTGTAGCGATGAGACAAGACAGTAACTACTACTGCGACTCCATGCAGTGGGAGCCACTTGTGGATTTGACAGCTCTAGCTAAAGTGGATCTGATTGAATAGAGCCCTAGGTCCAACTCCATTCATTGACATATTTTACTGGCAGGTTTGTCCCTCTCGATAACTACCACAACAGTTGTGATCACATTCACTAGGCGTATAGTCAAAAGCTCTACTTAGTTGGGCTTACTAGACCAGTCTATCATTGACCCTTTTCCACTATCTTACACATCTTTAGTGTCTCTTTCCCTTATTATGGTCTCTCTCCACTCTCTATATTTTCTCTGATATGTTGCCAGAGATTTGGTGTTTGCACTAAATGCTGGTGCCCAGGCCAGACTGCAACACACTAACTCATTGTACAGGATCCCAGCTCACATTCCAGGATTAGCTGGATTAATTAGCCTGCCGTATGATTGCTTAGCCCAGTCTCTGCCATCCCCACTCTCTGCCATCCCCACAGGGGAGAAGGGAGTCACGCTAAGCTGCAGCACAGTTTACCTCACAATTAATGTAATTACAGCCAAGGCACTGATGTGGCTCGCTAACGCTACCTGCTGCTAGCTACAGCAACTCTCACACTTAGGATTTGTTGTGATCATTCAATTAATTATCAAATGATACATATGTACACTCCCACACTGATATTCTCAAGGAAGCGCACAACTACAGTGTTTACTTTTCCAACACTCTTTGATAAGTCAGGTTGTTTCTTATTCTGGGGTCATCTCAAATGAACTACTGAACCAGAAACAATTGAGCTGTCTGATTCCCTTAGATCAAGATGTTGGAGAAGTTCTAAGTTTCGCCACAGAGTGCAATAGACCTACACTTTCTTCCCTGACAACGGAACACCTCTACTGAATTTAACTCTGTTTGACATTTACTTAGTGAACACAAGAGCTGTATATTTGATTTAGTTTTTTTGTGTGTTTACAGTCTGGGAAGCGTGGAGAGCTGGGACCCAAGGGCGTGGTGGGACCACAGGGAGAGCTCGGAGCCAGAGGGGTTCCTGGGAAACCAGGTCTCATGGGCTTTCAGGGTGAACAGGGTCTGTCCGGAATCGCTGGCAAGATTGGTGTTCCCGTGAGTAACCTCTTTGAGTAACTAGGGTTAATGCTGTACTTCGATCCATGTCAACTTGGCAAGTTGGTGTCCCGGTACCAAGAATGTCTCAGATCGACTGAACTGTCACTGACGACACCTGCTGAATTAAATGTGTCTTCCCTGTCTCTGTTTTCAGGGTAAACTGGCAAGCGAACAGCACATCAGAGAATTGTGTGGATCTATGATTGATGGTGAGGATTTTGGAGATCAAAAGGGTTGTAGGGTGCAGTGTCCTTGTCTTTCTTTAAATGACCAAAAAGGGACTTTAAACTCCTTTTTGACAAAAACATGTTTGCAAATTTCTTGTTCCTCTGTCCTGCCTCTCTCAGATCAGATTGCAAAGCTGGCTTCCAACCTCAGAAGACCCCTGTCCCCTGGCCAAGTGGGTCGCCCCGGCATTACCGGACCTCCGGGGAAGCCAGGCGAGACTGGGTCTATCGGTCACCCCGGCTCCCGTGGACCTCCTGGCTACAGAGGACTGCCTGGAGACCTGGGAGACCCCGGTCCCAGAGGTAAGTAACAGGAGATACACAGGTCCATGCCGAGAAACATACGGCTCAAACTGCCTTTGTGACAGATAGTAACTTTGCAGCACAAAATGTACTGTACTTCTCATATGAAGTGTACAGACAGGTGTGACCATCTCTAGTATGTTAGGCATATTGCACAGTTCTCAAAGTAGTGCCAATAGATTGTCTTTTTTTGTAACATTGTCTCTTCCACAGGTGATCTTGGTGAACAGGGTGACAAGGGACCCATTGGAAAAGCCATCGAAGGGCCTGTTGGAGACCAAGGATACCAAGGTATGACAGTTTATACACCGTGCATTCACAAAGAGTGTGGTTTGGGCTAGAATGTGGTTTGATACAAGTTCATGGGTAGCGAAGGGGAGTTGTATCAGTAGACTCTCTTTGCCACAAACCCCTTTGTGGGACATCTGAGCCTCTATTTAAGAGTAATGCAGGGTTCCACTGTGTGTTTGAATTAGTGTGTACTTGTTGGGAGACTTGGCTCATCCCCTGCACTCTTGTTTCTGTGCCCATAGGTATCCCAGGAGTATTTGGAATCGTCAAAGACGGGCGTGATGGATCCCCAGGAGATCCAGGAGAACCCGGAGAGGCAGGTAGGACAGGAAGGACCGGGCACTCGGGCTCCCCAGGAATCTGCGACACTACCGCCTGCCAGGGGGCAAATGTCCATGCGAAAACCTCCAATCCCAAGAACCATTAAACATTACTTCCCTCATCCCGGAACTAGCCACCCATGGGAGGAGAAAATATGAGGAAGAGATGGAGGAGTGGAGAGGAGAGGAGAGGAGACAGACGAGTCACATAATGTCCTCTTTAAATGTATTTAAAACAAGACGGGAACAGTAGCAACAGATTTATTTTGAGGAAGAGAAGAACATCCCAAGAGTGTTAAAAGAAGGAAAACAGCAGTTTGGGAAAACAAAGAAACAAACTGAGACTAAAAATCTAGACTCCACCCATCCATGAAGTGGACAAAGCTGAGTAAACATTTCACAAGAGAGTTAGAAAACACCAGCATTGCTCCAAATACCATCAAAAGTGAATAACATTTTTTTTTTTAATTAACAACTGAAAACAACTTTACTGGAAAAGTGCTTATAGGCCATTATTTTTCAAAATCATTTGTGTGTAAAAGTATGTACTTATGTTCTTTCACTCCCTAAACATCTTGTGTCACATACCCCTCTATGGAAGGTAACTCTCCAAAACACTACAACCGTGATTGTCCTTGCAGTGAATGTGTATGTGTCAAGGTCCTTTCTGCATAGACCGCGGGTGTTACCTCACAAGACAAGCTTATGATATTGTAAAATAGGAAGATATGTGCCAGTGAGCAAAGTGAAGTCTGCCAAGGAGCTTTGTGTGTATCGCAAACAGGCAATGAAGAAACCTAAGTGCCCAGATATTTTGTATGTTGATGCAACCACAGTATTTTCCAACTCTTGATAGATTCATTTTTTTTAATCAAGTTTGTAAAAATTTTTTTGTCAATTTCCTTTTTTTGTCTTTCGTTTCACTTTTCACGATTACATGTTTGATTTTAAAATCTCCCCTTCCAATATGTTTTGAAAATAAATACAGTTGTGGATGCATCAGAAATTGTAATTGTAGAATAACACAATTTGTGTTCTTTATCTTTTTAATTTTGCAATGACCACATCCACTATATACCGGTACTGTATCTATTAAATATACATGACTTTAAATACTATTTATTATTTGTGGGTGACTGTTGTATGTACAGTAAGATGCTACAGCACCATGTAAGAAATAACAAATAAAGCCACTTTTCAGTAAAACATTACTCTTTTCTACATACAGTGCCTTGCAAAAGTATTCATCCCCCTTGGCATTTTTCTTATTTTGTTGCATTACAACCTGTAACTTAAATTAATTTTCATTTGGATTTCATGTAATGGACGTAAACAAAATAGTCCAAATTGGTGAAGTGAAATAAATAACTTGTTTAAAAAAAAATCATAACAGAAAAGTGGTGTGTGCATATGTATTCACCCCCTTTGCTATGAAGCCTAAATAAGATCTGGTGCAACCAATTACCTTCAGAAGTCACATAATCAGTTAAATAAAGTCCACCTGTGTGCAATCTAAGTGTCACATGTTCTGTCACATGATCTCAGTATTTCTACACCTGTTCTGAAAGGCCCCAGAGTCTGTAACACCACTAAGCAAAGGGCACCATGAAGAACAAGGAGCTCTCCAAACAGGTCAGGGACAAATTACAGATCAGGGTTGGGTTATAAAAAAAAAGTATATGAAACTTTGAACATCCCACGGAGCACCATTAAATCCATTATTAACAAATGTAAAGAATATGGCACCACAATAAACCTGCCAAGAGAGGGCTGCCCACCAAAACTCCAAGACCAGGCAAGGAGGGCATTAATCAGAGGCAACAAAGAGATATAAGATAACCCTGAAGGAGCTCCACAGCGGAGATTGGAGTATCTGTCCGTAGGACCACTTTAAGCCGTACACTCCACAGAGCTGGGCTTTACGGAAGAGTGGCCAGAAAAAAAAGCCATTGCTTAAAGAAATAAATAAGAAAACACGTTTGGTGTTCGCCAAAAGGCATGTGGGAGACTCCCCAAACATATGGAATAAGGTACTCTGGTCAGATGAGTCCAAAATTGAGCTTTTTGGCCATCAAGGAAAATGTCTGGCGCAAGCCCAACACCTCTCATCACCCCGAGAACACCATTCCTGCCGATGAAAAACATCAAGACTGGGAAACTGGTCAGAATTGAAGGAATGATGGATGGCGCTAAAAACAGGGACATTCTTTCAGAGATTTGAGACTGGGACGGAGGTTCACCTTCCAGCAGGACAATGACCCTAAGCATACTGCTAAAGCAACACTCATGTTGTTTAAGGGGAAACATTTAAATGTCTTGGGAAGGCCTAGTCAAAGCCCAGACCTCAATCCAATTGAGAATCTGTGGTGTGACTTAAAGATTGCTGTACCCCAGCAGAACCAATCCAAATTGAAGGAACTGGAGCAGTTTTGCCTTGAAGAATGGGCAATAATCCCAGTGGCTAGATGTGCCAAGCTTACAGAGACATACCCCAAGAGACTTGCAGCTGTAATTGTTGCAAAAGGTGGCTCTACAAAGTATTGACTTTGGGGGGGTGAATAGTTATGCAAGCCCAAGTTGTTGTTTTTTGTCTTATTTCTTGTTTGTTTCACAATAAAAATTATTTTGCATCTTCAAAGTGGTAGACATGTGTAAATCAAGTGACACAACCCCCCCCCCAAAAAAAAAATAATATCTATATTTAATTCCAGGTTGTAAGGCAACAAAATAGGAAAAATTCCAAGGAAGGTGAATACTTTCGCAAACCCCTGTATCAAGTTAATCAACTGAATGCTCATGCACAAAAACATTCAGAAGATAACACTAACCAAAAACAAGTAAATTGTCACATTTATTTTTCAACTATCCAATATAAGCAGGGTAATGTGAAAAACTGTCCAAATAACATACGATACAACTTTTGAACAAGAGTATATACAGAGTGAAGCATCATTGAACAATATACATTTAGTGTATTTACTGCAGCCACAAGTACCAAACAAACTTGTATAAAACACAAACAAATATTGTACAAATATTAGAATTCAAAGATGCACATACGATTAAGAATAACTCAACTGAAATGTAGTCAGTGGATCATCACGTTTTCATCAACTCTTCAATGCTAGAGAAACAGTGCCACCTGTGCACGATATTCAGTAAATCGCTCTTATTTAGTTTGAAAAAGGTTTGTTGCCTCAGAATCACAATTATGTAAAGTTGTATAAAAAATATCTCTCCTTCATTCTACAGTAACCGGATCTATATGAGCCCTTGAGTGCAGTTAAACTTGCACTGTATAACCCAGGCCCTCAGTCAAAATGTTGGTATGTTACATGGTCTGAAACTTAAAACTTCCCCCGTTTAACTATTGTCATTCATGAGGTTTGGAAGTGAAGCTAATTTGAAATATCAGTCAAACTATCAGGACACTTTTTATCACAATACAAATTTATGAAATCTGACAAAAAATGATGGCCAAATAATGATGGAAAATTACATGTTTGAGTACATGCCCTGTTAAGGAGGCACATTGAGGTACAATTATATTTCATATAATAAATATAATAATTATTAAATAGGTGTAATTTAACCCATCCTGGTTAAATAAAGGTTAAATTAAAAAAATGTAAAAAATGAGTCTCCGATCTCAAAAACTTGGACAGCTAAATCGAAGGCCAAAATCGTGTAGTGTCCATCCGGCTTAAGACGTTGTTTCACTGCTCCGATGCCTGTGGGTCGTTTGGTGGCTCTGCGGTCTCCTGGCAGACCATGACCTGGCATGAGACACTGCTCGGCTTCATCCGCTGACCAGTCTTACCACAGAATGTGCTCTGGAAATCCTGAGGGAAAGTCACCACAGGAGAATAGCACTCTATGGCAGGGTTTCCCAAACTCTGTCCCGGGGCCCCTCCCGTGCACCAAGGGGTGTTTGGGAAACCCTGTTCTATGGTACCTCAGGACACTACAGCAGCCGTGACACAAAAATGTGTCTGTTCAGGGCTTGACATTCACTTTCTTTAGACACAAGTAGGCCAGATTTTTGTCCAAAAGCTCAATTAATTTGCCCCCCCAATCAGACACAAATGTAAGCTACACTCTGCCTATTGGCTTCTTCGCATATTCAAGCCTGTCTGAAAATACAACACTGCCCCTTTAAGGGTGGTTGGCCAACCTCGGAAGCCTATAAAAAATATTGCGACATAAAAATGACTTTATAAAATTACACACAAAGCTCCTCCCCCTGCACTCAGAACAACAAAAGATGGAAGATCACTTCTTCCACTCTGACAACAAGCGGTTTCAACTTGCTGTATGCTTTTTGAGGTTTGATCCAATAGAATTGCTCATGTGGACACCAAAACACGTTCAGACGTCGTTTTAATGTAACAGAGGATAACATAACCTTTCCAACAATACCGTTTGTATGTCTCACCTCCTCAAACTAATTAAAGAGCAGACACCTAAAATAGAGTATGAATGAACATTGATTCTGGAAAATGAATGCTCAGTTTGTTGCGCACAGCGTTAGCAGCATTTTTGCCAGACTGTTAGACTAGCTATCTAGTCTGTGTTTTTAGAAATGTGAGAATAAAAAAAACAAGTATATAAAGGAATTTACAACTCGTTCTCACTCCGAAAAATATGGTTGGCCACTTGATTTCAACATCTGAACAAAGTGGACATGCTAGCATGCTGTTCAAGCAGTTTGAGCACAGAAGGGTGCATTCATAACAATTAAACTGCTTTACGTTGTCAGCTAGCAAATACTAGATCCAAGTTGGCTAGACTTTCAATATAAAGATTAGCTGGCTACTCACTAGCACGTGGGCTTATGCTTGAGAGATTGTTCATGAGACCTGTGGTCATTTTCTACAATGCCTGCTACCAGAAGTTGGTCATTATTAGTGACTGTGCATTTTGCATGGTTCTGGTTACATTTGGAAAAAAAGGGCATTGTCATAGACTGACTTGAAAACCAGATCAGTGATTATTGCAACAAAAAAAGCAGGGTACATTTTGTTGATAAAGTACATTATTAGTGGTGGGTCTTATATTGCGGAAGGCTTATATTTGGCCTAAGTATAATTTCACAAGCCCTGAATTCATTAGATTATTGCTGACTGTTTGAAATGCAGTGTATTTGAACGTTAATTGTACAACAAAGCTTATTTAAAGATCAAATAAATAAACAGAGATATTGTGAGTCGCCCAAAATAAATGTATGATTTTTTAGGCCATATCGCCTGTCTCTACAATGAGGTTGATGTAAGAGATCAGACCGTTTATCTTAAAATGGTGATAGCGTTTTATTTATTCATATTATAAGCTCAACAATGCACACTTGGTTGTAGGCTACGTGGGAATGTTCTAAAAATGCAATTGCGGGAAAACACCATTCTCAAAAGGGTACCGCACGTGTGAGCGATTTCATGTGACAGAGATGAAAATATCAGTTAGAAATTAAGAAGAGGGGAGCTCTAAAGATGCATCAACTAGCATGGGTTACTGACAATGCATTCGGGAAAGTATTCAGACCCCTTGACTTTCTCCACATTTTGGCACACACCTGTCTATATAAGTTCCAATGGGTTGACCGTGCATGTCAGAGCAAAAACCAAGCCATGACGTCGAAGGAATTGTCTGCAGAGGGCCTAGACAGGATTGAGTAAAGGGTCTGAATACTTATGTAAATGTGATATTTCATTTTATATATATATATATATATATAAAATAAACACTCAGCAAAAAAAGAAACGTCCCTTTTTCAGGACCCTGTCTTTCAAAGATAATTCGCAAAAATCCAATGTTTAAACACGGTTTCCCTCCCATGCAACACCAAAAGAAAGATGCCCAGGGTCCCTGCTCTTCTGCGTGAACGTGCCTTAGGCATGCTGCAAGGAGGCATGAGGACTGCAGATGTGGCCAGGGCAATAAATTGCAATGTCCATACTGTGAGACGCCTAAGACAGTGCTACAGAGAGACAGGACGGACAGCTGATCGTCCTCGCAGTGGCAGACCACATGTAACAACATCTGCACAGGATCGGTACATCTGAACATCACCCATGCGGGACAGGTACCAGATTGCAACAACAACAGCCCGAGTTACACCAGGAACGCACAATCCCTCCATAAGTGCTCAGACTGTCTGCAATAGGCTGAGAGAGGCTAGACTGAGGCCTTGTAGGCCTGTTGTAAATGCAGGTCCTCACCATACAGCACCGGCAACAACGTCGCTTATGGGCACAAACCCACCGTCGCTGGACCAAACAGAACTGGCAAAAAGTGCTCTTCACTGACGAGTCGCGGTTTTGTCTCACCAGGGGTGATGGTTGGATTCGCGCTTATTGTCGAAGGAATGAGCATTACACCAAGGCCTGTACTCTGGAGCGGGATCGATTTGGAGGTGGAGGGTCCGCCATGGTCTGTGGCGGTGTGTCACAGCATCATCTGACTGAGCTTGTTGTCATTGCAGGCAATCTCAATGATGTGCGTTACAGGGAAGACATCCTCCTCCCTCATGTGGTACCCTTTTCTGCAGGCTCATCCTGACATGACCCTCTAGCGTGACAATGCCACCAGCCATGCTGCTCGCAAGACAGGAATATCAGTGTTCTGCCATGGCCAGCGAAGAGCCCGGATCTCAATCCCATTGAGCACGTCTGGGACCTGTTGGATCGGAGGTTGAGGGCTAGGGCCATTCTCCCCCAGAAATGTCCGGGAACTTGCAGGTGCCATGGTGTAAAAGTGGGGTAACATCTTACAGCAAGAACAAGCAAATCTGATGCAGTCCATAAGGATGAGATGCACTGCTGCAGCTGGTGGCCACATCAGATACTGACTGTTACTTTTGATTTTGACCCCCCCCCCCCCCCTTGTTCAGGGACACATTATTCAATTTCTGTTAGTCACATGTCTGTGGAACTTGTTCAGTTTATGTCTCAGTTGTTGAATCTTGTTATGTTCATATAAATATTTACACATGTTAAGTTTGCTGAAAATAAATGCAGTTGACAGTGAGAGGACGTTCCTTTTTTTGTTGTTGCTGAGTTTAGTTATGTTTTGTAGACAGTGCTTAATTTGAGCCAGAGCCTGTCGGAACAGTATCCCGCACCTCTCAGTTTTGGACTGTTTCGTGTTGGAACCTATTTTCACAGATCTGGTACATCTCCTGACATGACATATAATTTTCACTGTTTGCAATGTAAAACTTCCTTTGAAAGCGATTAGCGTTTATTCGAATGGCCTCCTCTGTAATTTTCCTGCCTCCTTAATAAACGTAATGTGAAAACGTGCCTGGTATTCTAATTGATTTGTGTTGGGCTGGCCGGGTTTATGGTTTGTGCAACATTGTAGGCTAGCCTAGAGACTGACCAAACGTGGCCGTTACTGTTGTGAGAGAGAGAAGGGCCCCTGAATCTCCCACATAACTACAGTGAGATTCATTGAAATAATTCTGTATTCTAAACCAGTCGTAGGCCTATAATTTAGACACAGAGTATTAATAGCTTTTTTAAATGATTTTTTTATAGCCTAGCTGTGGGTTGAGTGTAGCCCAAATACATGGTATAGCCGAGTCGGGAACAGGCGGCAAATCTTTCAGTGAACAGAATGCAGCCAAAACAGGCCTTATCAGGCAATATTTCAAATACAATCGCGCGAAAACGCAGGTTGGATAGCAAATCTGCCCTGGCAAGCAAAAAGGCAGTAACTGCTCATGTGATCGAAAATGAGTTAATGTCATTTTTGCTACATTAAATACATGCTTAATCATGTGGACAAATATCCTGCTTCTATTGTATTGTAGTTTTGGAAAAAAAGGGGGGTCATGTAGCAGTAACTGTATAAAGTTACTGTGAAACCAAGGTAAATAAAAGCCATTTTTCTCAGTTCCACTCAATGAGCAGTTACTGGAAACGTTGTACAATATGTGTGTCTTCACACACTTAGGCATGGATTGAAGACAAGGTCGTTCTTGTTGATCTCAGATTCTCAGTTTGTCAGTGTCAAAGTAGCCTGTCATTTCCATCATTTGCTCGGTAATAAAAATATTCAGTCATGTAAAATGATGTAGAATTGCATGAAATGCGTTGTAAAAGGCCACATTTTTCCCAGGACCCTCGGGTACAAAAAATTTTCCCCTATGTGTGCAACTTCTGCAAGCCCCTCTACTCTACTGCTCTATGCCACTACGCAAAAGCAATGACAATGCATGCAGTGCTTTATCATAAATGTGATTGTTCTGGTACCTCAGAGCCTGCCAGATCTACCTTGGATATGGTTATTTTTAATAAGATTGTGCAAGTAGAGGAACCCAGTTTATTGGGCCATTCACAATGAATTCAATCACTTTCTGACTGCACAGCTGTTGATTTTAATTAAACGTTCTATACATGTTTTCTCGTGGTAGAAGTGGGCAGAAAGTGACGTAACTGGGCATAGACGTCAGTTCAGTCTATTCCATGTTGGTTCAACATCATTTAATTGAAATTACGTGGAAACAACGTTGATTCAACCAGTGTGTGCTCAGTGGGACTTAAAAAAACAAACAGAATCTGCCTATAGAGGTGCTCTAGTTTGACTGATTTTGCATACTACACCTCCGCGTGAGACATACATGTCTTCATCCTTGAGAAACGGTTGAGTTTGATATAATTTGAAAGCCATCAAACTGAGTTGTCAAATCATTTTATAATTTATTTAACTGTTAGAAAATTGACATTTTAAATTTAATTTAAATATTTACTTCCAATTACTACCTCCATTCCACCCAATGTCAAATGTCAACTTGAATGGGAATGTCGATTCTATTATCTATATTTCTAGGATTTCAATACGTTTCCTATGGAAGATTGAGGTTATAATTTAAAACAGTGGATATTCCCACTCAAGTCAACATTCTCTGATGTGTAGACTTCCAACCATCTTTGCGGTGCCAAATGAAATGGACATTTTATTCACATTTTAGTACATTTATTATAAGCGAAAACATGACACCCAACCTTTATTCAAGATTATGCCGTGTCTTATAAAACTCTTTGATAACCCTGATTGTAAGCGTTCAAACAATAGCAAACTCAGCTGTTCATCTTTTTCAGTGATGAAGACATGGATGTCTCATGGTAGGGTGGGGTATGGAAAATGGAGCACCATCTCCTGAATGTTTTGGCAAATGTCAGGTCCCCCCCCCAAAAAAAAATCCCTTTTTGACCAATTCTACCATGGGCAAACATTTATGGAAGGTTTCGTTCATATAAAAAGTGTAGTCAAAAAATTATTGAAAAAATGTATGTAAAAGACACTACTGTGAGACAGTTTTCCCCCTTGTGTCATTTCTACATGGGGCACAAAGGCCCCCAAAGCAACAACAAGAGGAGCAAGAGTTGGTATTGAACTACAGTACAGGGCTGAGTGGATAACTCATAACTGAGAAAGTGCTTTGGCTGTGGGCCAAAGTTTAGGTTAATAATGCCCCAGTGCTTGACCAAAGATAATGTGACATGACCTTTCGATTATGCATAGGCTACACAATACTTCTTACATTCAATAAATGTACATTACAAGCAAAACTCAAAACGTATGCAATTCTTTAAAATATTAGGCAACAATTTTATCAGACAAACCTGATACTTGATTGTGGTTCAAAATTCAAAAAGGCACTCACACATCTGGGCTATCATTGTTGCAGGTGCATGGTAACGGTTGAAAAAGATGAGAACAAAGAAGAAACCCGCACACCGCTCTTTATTAAGCTTTACGTATCGGCCTCAAGGCCTTCGTCAGAGCCTTGAGGCCGATATGTAAAGCTTAATAAAGAGCAGTGATACTAGCAAGAGCAGTGTGCGGGTTTCTTCTTTCTCAATTGATTGTGGTTCAAATGAAATGCAAGTAGGATAACTCCTTAACAGTTTTTATTGGCCTGCATTCAACAAATTAGAACATAATAAACAATAAAAAAATGAAATAAATAAAGTTTTCATTTATTCTAAAACATTTAATCATGAGATTAACCAAAATGAAGGCTTTATAATCAGTGAACAGATGACAGCAGTATGGTCTAATAAATTTGTAGGCCTACATAGAAAAAAAAGAATAATCTAGAAACACTATGTGTGATTTGACATGAGTTTTAATCTGGAAACTCAGAAAAGCAAGTGATCTGTACCATTTTAAAACTGGAAGATGAATGAAACAAGTCATGACATTCCAAAAATTCTGGGTGTTTTATGAGGTGCTGAAAATGACTACGTAGTACATTATGAACTGAACCAACTTCAAACTTAGTCGAGGATTTGTGAAATAATAGCACTATCACGTTTCAGACATTTAGTTAAGATGGCAATACCAGTCAGATCTTTTCAATAAGTTTTCTATAAATTCTGCAACAATCACTTTTCCCACAGATTTTCTTACTGTATTCACAGGATATATTCAATGTCTGTAGTGCTGAAAATGGCCCAACAGATAAAAAACAGTCCATTTATTTCTGTTAACTGTAGTCTCCAGTCAAGCAGGACCTTAACTCTCCTGGGAGGTATCTGTCTGGGGGGTGTCTGTTGATTCAACCTCGTTACCATTTCTTCTTCTTTCTTTCCACTTCCATCCTTTAAACTGTTTCTGTCACTGTCTTTTCAAAGTGAAAGTTTGTGCAGACTAGCGATAACTCTGTTTGCATCTCCTTCCATGTTTGTGGCTCTTCCAATGTCTTTGTCGTTTTCCGTGGGTGTCTTTTGCTTTTCACCCATCTCCTCTCTGGGCCTGTCTGCTTCCCTCCCTCTAACCCCTTCCCTCTGTGGACCGTCAAACCGTGGCTGCCCCCCGTTGTCTGTGAAATGCCCTGGAGATAAGCCTCTGGGCTGGTTGAACCTCAAGGGGCGAGGAGCCCTGAGGCCATGGAAACCAAAACAATGTATAGTTTGTAGTTTGTTGTTGTAGTTTGTTGTTGTGAAGTGGTCTCTTCTTATAACTGGAATTCTCATGTCTGGATCTGAGCCTGGCATTTCTGGACACCTGTCTGAGCCTGAACCACTCATGTCTAACTGTAAGATGCTCTGGACAAGAGTGTCTGATCAATTACTCAAATGTAAATGTAAAATGTCTGGCCCTGGACCTCTCCTGTCTGGCCCTGGACCTCTCCTGTCTGGACCCCTCATGTCTGGCCCTCTCCTCTCATCCCACATATTTGGCCTTGGACCTCTCATGTCTGGCCCTGGACCTCTCCTATCACCTCTTGTGTCGGACTCTGGATCTTTCAAGTCTGAACTGGGACCTCTTCTGTCTGGCCCTCTCCTATCACCTCTCATATCTGGCCCTGACCCTCTCCTATCACCCCTTATGTCTGGCCCTGGAACTCTCGTGTCTGGCCCTGGACCCCTCGTGTCTGGCCCTGGACCCCTCATGTCTGGCCCTCTCCTCTCATCCCACATGTCTGGCCTTGGACCTCTCGTGTCTGGCCCTGGGCCTCTCCTATCATCCCTTGTGTCCTACCGTGGACCTCTGATGTCTGGACCCAGCCCTCTCCTATCATCCCCTTGTGTCTGGTTCTGGATCTCTCCTATCTGGCCCTCTTCTATCACCCCTAGTGTCTGGCCCTAGTCCCATCATATCTGGATTTCTGATTTCTGGCCCTGGGTTTCTCCTTCCCTCACTAGTATCAGGATCTCTCCTCTCTAAACTGCTGGACCGCTCACCCTGGTTGTTTGGAGAGGCCCTGTGGGGAAGACCTTGTGAGGGTATCTGGCTTTCTTTCAGAATGTCTGAAGGGCTCTGTATACTGTGCTCCCTTGATGTTACAAGCGAGGCAGGAACAGGTGTTACCACTGGCTGTGGACACTCAAAACGGAACTGTGGCTGCCCCCCATTGTCTGCAAAATGCTCTGGAGGTAACCCTCTGTGCTGGTTGAACCTTGAGGGACGAGGACCCCTGGGGCCATGGAAACCAGGATGATGTGTTCCCCTTTGATCCTCAAAATTTCCTCTTTGAACAGATGAGGAAATCTTTGGACTGTTGAAATAAGGCGATGGTGGCCTCTGTACTCCAAAGTTACCTATAGGTATGAAGTGGTCCCATTTCATGTCTGGACTTCTCAGATCTGGATCTGGGCCTGGCATTTCTGGATCTCTCATGCCTGGGACTGAACTCCTCATGTTTGGATTCCTAATGTCGGGACCTGGATCCCTCATATCTGGGTGTCTCCATTCTTTTCTCATATCTGGACCTCTCATGTCTGGCTCTGGAACTGTCTTGTCTGGCCCTGGACCTCTCATATCATCCCACATATCAGTATCTGGCCCTCTCATGTCTGGCCCTGGACCTCTTCGATCATCCAAGATGTCTAGCCCTCTCCCATTACCCCTCATGTCTGGCCCTGGACCTCTCATGTCTGGGCCTCGACCCCTCATGTCTGGCCCTAGAACTTGCATGTCTGGGCCTCGACCACTCATGTCTGGGCTTCGTACACTCATGTCTGGCCCTGGAACTCTCGTGTTTGGGCCTCGACCCCTCATGTCTGGCCCTGCATCTCGCATGTCTGGGCCTCGACCACGCATGTCTGGCCCTGCATCTCGCATGTCTGGGCCTCGACCTTGCATGTCTGGGCCTGGGCCTTGCATGTCTGGGCCTTGACCACTCATGTCTGGGTCTCGACCCCTCATGTCTGGCCCTGGACCTCTCATGTCTGGTCCTCGACCACTCATGTCTGGCCCTCGACCACTCATGTCTGGCCCTGGGACTTGCATGTCTGGGCCTCGACCTCGCATGTCTGGCCCTGGACCTCGCATGTCTGGGCCTCGACCACTCATGTCTGGGCTTCGACCCCTCATGTCTAGCCCTGGAACTTGCATGTCTGGGCCTCGACCACTCATGTCTGGGCTTCGTACACTCATGTCTGGGCCTCGACCTTGCATGTCTGGGCCTGGACCACTCATGTCTGGGCCTCGACCCCTCATGTCTGGCCCTGGAACTTGCATGTCTGGGCCTCGACCACTCATGTCTGGGCTTCGTACACTCATGTCTGGCCCTGGACCTCTCATGTCTGGGCCTCGACCACTCATGTCTGGCCCTGGGACTTGCATGTCTGGGCCTCGACCTCGCATGTCTGGCCCTGAACCTCGCATGTCTGGGCCTGGGCCTCGACCTTGAATGTCTGGGCCTGGACCTCGCATGTCTGGGCATCGACCACTCATGTCTGGGCTTCGACCCCTCATGTCTGGCCCTGGAACTTGCATGTCTGGGCCTCGACCACTCATGTCTGGGCTTCGTACACTCATGTCTGGGCCTCAACCACTCATGTCTGGGCTTCGACCCCTCATGTCTGGCCCTGGAACTTGCATGTCTGGGCCTCAACCACTCATGTCTGGGCTTCGACCCCTCATGTCTGGCCCTGGAACTTGCATGTCTGGGCCTCGACCACTCATGTCTGGGCTTCGTACACTCATGTCTGGGCCTCGACCTTGCATGTCTGGGCCTGGACCACTCATGTCTGGGCCTGGACCACTCATGTCTGGGCTTCGACCCCTCATGTCTGGCCCTGGAACTTGCATGTCTGGGCCTCGACCACTCATGTCTGGGCTTCGTACACTCATGTCTGGGCCTCGACCACTCATGTCTGGGCTTCGTACACTCATGTCTGGGCCTCGACCTTGCATGTCTGGGCCTGGACCACTCATGTCTGGACCTCGGCCCCTCATGTCTGGCCCTGGAACTTGCATGTCTGGGCCTCGACCCCTCATGTCTGGGCTTCGTACACTCATGTCTGGCCCTGGAACTTGCATGTCTGGGCCTCGACCCCTCATGTCTGGCCCTGGAACTTGCATGTCTGGCTCTCGACCACCCATGTCTGGGCTTTGTACACTCATGTCTGGGCCTCGACCTTGCATGTCTGGGCCTGGACCACTCATGTCTGGACCTCGGCCCCTTTGTCTGGGACATGCCCTGGATATGAGCCTCTGGGCCGGTTGAACCTTGAGTGACGAGGACCCCTGGGGCCATGGAAACCAGGACGATGTGCTCCCCTTTGATCCTCAAAAAGTCCTCTTGTAACGGATGAAGACATCCGTAGACTGTTGAGACTGTTCCCCTCTCATATCTGGACTTTTCATATTTGGTTCGGGACCTGGATGCCTCATTTGCAGCCCTCTCCTTCCCCCCCTCATGTCTTGCCCTTGTCCTATCATATCTGGCCCTTGGTTTGGAGAAGCCTTGTGGGGAGGACCTTGTGAGGAAAACAGTTTCTCTCTCATAATGTCTGATGGGCTCTGTACAATGCGTTGCTCTAGTATTTCCCGTTGAGAGGGCCTATCCCTATTGTCTTGACGCTGTAAGTTGAGGCCTTGCTGGTTGTTGAGGCCTGCTGGTGGTGATCGCAGCGAGCTTTGAGGAGGTTGTTGATCCCCAGGTTGCTGGGGAGTGGGATTTTCATGGGGCAATTGATGGCCTGCGTACTCAATCTCTCCCTGTGGTGGACGTCCAGAACGATCACACAGCGATTCATTAATGTCCTTTCTATCAAGAGGGGGCTGAGGTGAGTCATTAGTCTCCATGACCAGTGCTGGAGCTGGGCTCGTAGGACCCATGTCTTCATGAGCCTCTGGACCCTTGGAGTCTTCCGACACTGGAGGAGGAGAAGACTCCCTTTGACCCTTTGAGAGTCCCCTAGAGGCGGAATCTAGTTTTTTTCTTGGTGTAGATGGGGATCTGCTACGGCTACCAGAGCTGCGCCGAGAAGTGCGCTCTTTATGAGGGAGATGGCGGCCTGTGCGGTCAGAGTGGTCACAATCTCTGTGATGCGGTTGGCTCCTCTCACCCCGTCTGTCTGTCCCTCCGTCTATCAGAGCGTCCAGGGGACCACCTGCCAGATCTACGAGGAGGGCTTTTGTGGCGATCCTTAACTTTACGGTCCCATCTTTTGGGTGAGTGAGTATCCGGCTGGCTGCTATGCTAACGCCTCCAATCAGGAGTGTCATTGCGCGATGTGCCACGACACAAGCGAGACACCAAGGAGTCACGAGACCGCTCAGAACGCCTTGCTGAATGTGATAGAGTTTTCACCTTCTCTTCTCCATTCATGTCTTGCAGCTCATCAAAGATAGTGTCATCCTCTGGGACGTAAGTTACATCAGAGTCCTGGATCTCACCAGCTTCAGGATCTGAATTGTCCGTTGCCTGAATATTTCCCTTTTTAATCTCTTTTACCCGCTTCGGTGTTGCACTGGGCATTTCCACATTTCTTGACGTACAGTCTTCGTCTCAGTCTTCATCTCTTGTTTTATTGGTACTTCTGTTTTCAAGAGACATTTCAAAGCTTTTTGATTCGCTGAAGGATTTGCCTCAGACTGCTCTCCATCAGTCTGCTGTGTTTGGAATTGAGACAGCCCAGATTTAGGAGGGGGAGACATCAAGGCACCAGAAACAGAGAAGTGGCCCATGAACATGCCCACTGCCTCTCTCTGCTGACGCAGTGCCCACTCCTGCTCCTTCAACTGCTGTTTCTGCTCCTCGGGTCTACCTGTTGAGCTCCTCAAGCATTTGCTGTTGTTCAGTCAGAGTAGCGGCTGAGACAATTACATCACCAGTAATGGGGAGGCTCAGAGGATCTGGAGTGGGAGCTGGGGCTTGTACTGTGACTGGGGTAGGAGCTTGAGCTGGGGTAGGAGTTGGAGGGGAGGCTTTTGCTACACTGACCCCATCATTGTGCATATCCTCAAAGATAGTTTCATCTTCAGGGTCGTAAGCCACGTCGTCATCATCAGCAGACATGGCCAGAGAAGCAGCTTTCGCCTCAAACATTTTATCAGTACAAATTGGGGCAACCAATCCATAGCCCATTGCTGGATCATACTCTTCCCTTGGGTCGTATGGTCGATCGTATTCATTTTCCTCCTCCTCAATCTCTTTGACTTTGGATTTCTGCCCGTACTGCTGGACTATTGGATCCACCATTGAGAGAGGGGGAAGGGTGGATGGAGGGGGCACTGCTGCAACTGCTGGGACTGCAGGAGAGTCCATCCCAAACAGTGACTTCAAGATGGTCTGCAGGGCACTGGTAGCCGTGCTGCTAGGTGCAGCGGAGGAGCTAGTGGTGGGGGGAGAGGCAGAAGCCGGCGGAGCAGCTCTAATGGAGGACAGAAGTGATGGGCTAGTCAGTGAGCCAGAGGAGGAGGAGTGTGACAGGGATCCAGTGGAAGGAGGGGAACCAGGATGGGTGGACATGATGGGCATCTCTGGGTCATAGGGCAAGAATTCCTCCATTCTAGGGTCAGACCCATACAGTGAAGGGGGTCTAGGGAGGCCTATATCTCTGGGGTCTTTGGACATGTGGATCTTGGGTCTCTTCTCTTCGACTGCTTGTGGTACGCTTCCCGCACGTTTGGGTTTCTGGCAAATAACCAGTCCCAGAAGAAGATTGGGGCGATTTTTCTCAAGGCCTGTTACATAAAGAGGGTGAAGGGAGATGAGTTTTGAATGTTGTCTTAAATAGTGCAGTGTGTGCCATCTGTATGGCCTTCTACATGTTGGCCGAAATGACAGCATTTTCTTACCTGATCCTTCGAAAGGTTGGAGTTTGGATGGAATGGATTCCTTTGCGCTGACTGGGATGAGGTTGATATCCTTGATGTTGTGGCTTTTGTTGGCCACCACCCCAAAGCGCCGTCTGAGGCTGAAATAGGAGAACAGAGACACGTAGGCCACCTCCTCCTCCTCTGTCGCTGGAACCGAATCACACACAGCTCCTGTGGACCGACAATCATCTCTTAACATTGAGATACCAACACATACACAGGTTTTTAGGTTTTTCCATAATGACAGAGGGAGGGCTTGCCTTTGTAACAGAGGCCTTCACTCTCCCGATGTAGTCCCACACAGTTTGAGGCATGATTCTTCCACCAATCTGGATGGTATCAGGCAGGTCCTGAACAAAATAAACTTGTTGTAAATATCCACATAGCCAAAACTGCTATGTTTGTTTATGAGATGAATTGTTTTAAATGTTCAGAAAGAAACTATCCAAAAAGACTATCTGAAAATGCTCTCCATTTTTCTCTTGCAGTCACGGTAGCAAAGTTCTGTTCTGTTATATCTGTTACCTCATTGAGGTATTCGGAGGGCCCTGAGACCATATAGCCCTTGGTGACGAACTTGGCCACGCTGATCATGTTGAGGAAGCCCTTCCACACTACTTCCTGCTTGGCCAGGAACTGGGCCGTCTCCCCGTCTGGAGGGGTGTGGGAGTTCATAGCCCTGAAAACACATCATCACAATGAGAGTTCACTATTACCCATTCACTCAGCTGTAAAGCAAATATTGCTCATGCAGAGGACAAAACAAGACTCATATTATGACTGAAATGAACCTGCACTAATTATCTTAAAACCCTTTCTTATCAAGGTTCACTTGTAGTGATAGTGGCAAGCTGAGAGGAGATACCTTGAAGAGGATGCAGATGATCCAGATGAACCATAGAACGATGAGGAGGATGGCTTCATCGGGATAGATTTGGGTAATGCTGACATTGGTGGCTGGGATGGGGGGTGGGGTGGCAAGGGCATGGATGGCTTGCTCAGAGTACCACTCTGTTTCACAGGGGCATAAAAGACTGGTGGAAGTGGGGCTGTAGACAAGGCGACACTTGCCATGGCAGGAGTGCAGTTGTCAGCTGTGCGGGGGTCACCATACAGAGCTGCAGAACAGTTGCCAATGGTGCGGGGGTCACGCCTTGTGATGGTTACCGTAGAAACAGCTGGGATCATGACTGGGGTATACATTCTGGACGGTGTCTTGGCTTTGCAGTTGTCCGGAATAGAGGAGGCGGGAGAATGCATAACAGGGGAGGCAGGGGATTCCAAAATGGGGGAGGCGGGAGATTCCATTGTTGGAGAAGCTGGAGATTCCATTGTGTGAGAAGTGGGGGACTCCATGATGGTTAAGGCAGGGTCATCCTCCATGACTGGGGAAGCATAGGATTCCATGGTAGGGGAATCGGGGGGTGCAAGGAGGGGTGATTCATCTCCAGCTGGAGTTCTCCATCCTCTCTCCTCTGTTCTGAGAGCTGTTCTGGCAAACATCCAGGGTGGCTGAGACGGCCTGTCTCTCCATTGGTCTGGTTTGGTGGAGGACGACGATGACCCAGAAAGTTTAGGCTTCTTGGCTAAAGGCTCCGCCTCATCCTCGACTGATATCTGACCTGAAGGGCAGAAACAGACACCAACCCACACAAAACATCTGTTAGCAACATCATCACCTTCTACAGAATACAGAATGCATTAAATCATTCCTTTGACGTTGGGAGTGATTGTGGTTGATATCAACACTGGAGCCAACCCTGTGGCCCTTCACGATCATAGTTTGACACATTGCAAAAGACAAAACAGAATTTTATGGTGTTTGTTGGATGTTGTGATGTGTACACTGTAATTGTGCTTTCTCTTTTTTCCATTTACCTGTGCACATCTTGCACTTGAGGTCAAACAGGTGAGCTCTGTGCTCGGCAGTTGTGTCTTTCAGCATGCAGCTGAGGATGTCTGGCACTGAGCTGTTCTGGCTCGACTGGCTAGGTCTGGCCTTAGGGGCAGCATGGAGAGTGGTCTTCTGTTCCTGAGAAAAGAGGATCATGTCACACTCTCATTTACTAAAATGTTACACACAGATTCACACGCACAAACACACACACACACGCACAAATCTAATAAAACGTATGGCACATTTGAAGATGAAACAAAACATCTAGGAATTAGTTTATCAACATGACCAAACAATACATGTTAGATAACACGTAAAAAGTATAGCCATGCAAGATCTGGAGGTCATGGGCAATTCCACGGTAACATAATGATGCTTTGTGCAGTGCCGTCATTCTGCTACCAAACATCTGTAAATTTAATGTGTTTTTGTAAAACATTTCTGTGGAAATTCTTAAAAGTCGTCCTTGTGCATAGAGTTTTGTTTAACTTTGCAATAATAGTTTTTTGTTTGGCATACATTTTAAAGTGAATACCTTCATATTTAGTTGCGCACCCCCAGCATACAACCCAGCAGCGTTGCAGTTCTTGATACAAACCGGTGCGCGAGGCCCCATGCCAAATCTTTTCAAATCGTCTCCTTAGGGGGAATAGGCTTTATCGTGCCCGACTGTCTTAGTGTGTTTGGACCATGATAGTGATGTTGGTGATGTGGACACCTGGGAACGTGAAGCTCTCAACCTGTTCCACTACAGCCTTGTCGATGAGAATGAGTTGAGCACCCCCAGCATACAACCCAGCAGCATGGTCCTCCTTTTCCTGTAGTCCACAATCATCTCCTTTGTCTTGATCTTGTTGAGGGAGAGGTTGTTGTCCTGGTACCACATGACCAGGTCTCTGACCTCCCTATAGGCGGTCTCATTGTTGTCGTGATCAGGCCTATCGCTGTTGTGTCATCAGCAAACTTGATGGTGTTGGAGTCATTCCTGGCCATGCAGTCATGAGTGAACATGGAGTACAGGAGGGGACTGAGCACGCACACCTGAGGGGTCCCCGTGTTGAGGATCAGCGTGGCAGATGTGTTACAGATGTCCCTACCCTTATCAACTGGGGATGGCCCGTCAGGAAGTCCAGGATCCAGTTGCAGAGGGAGGTGTTTAGTCCCAGGGTCCTTAGCTTAGTGATGAGTTTTGAGGGCACTATGGTGTTGAATGCTGAGCTGTAGTCAATGAATAGCATTCTCACATAGGTGTTCCTTTTGTCCAGGTGGAAAGGGCAGTGTTGTGGATCTGTTGGGGCGGAATGCAAATTGGAGTGGGTCTCGGGTTTCTGGGATAATTGTGTTGATGTGAGCCATGGCCAGCATTTCAAATCCCTTCATGGCTACAGACGTGAGTGCTATGGGTCGGTAGTCATTTAGGCAGGTTATTTTAGTGTTCTTAAGCACAGAGACTATGGTGGTCTGCTTGAAACATGTTGGTATTACAGACTGGTATTACAGGTTGAAAATGTTAGTGAAGACACTTGCCAGTTGGCCAGAGCAAGCTGTGAGTACATGTCCTGGTAATCCGTCTGACCCTGCGGCCTTGTGAATGTTGACCTGTTTAAAGGTCTTACTCACATCGGCTACGGAGGGCGTGATCACACAGTCATCCGGAACGGATGGTGCTCTCATGCATGTCTCAGTGTTACTTTCCTCAAAGCGAGCATAGAAGTAATTTAACTCGTCTGGTAGGTTCGTGTCACTGGGCAGCTCGTAGCTGTGCTTCCCTTTGTAGTCTGTAATAGTTTGCAAGCCCTGACACATTCGACGATTCAATCTTAGTCCTGTATTGACGCTTTACCTGTCTAATGGTTCGTCAGAGCCTAGCAGGATTTATTTTTATTAATTTTTTCGAATTTTACCCCCATTTCTCCCCAATTTTGTGGTCTCTAATTGTTAGTAGTTACTATCTTGTCTCATCGCTACAACTCCCGTACGGGCTCAGGAGAGATGAAGGTCGAAAGCCATGCGTCCTCCAAAACACAACCCAACCAAGCCGCCCTGCTTCTTAACACAGCGCGCATCCAACCCGGAAGCCAGCCACACCAATGTGTTGGAGGAAACACTGTGCACCTGGCGACCTGGTTAGCGTGCACTGCGCCCGGCCCGCCACAGGAGTCGCTAGTGTGCGATGAGACAAGGATATCCCTACCGGCCAAACCCTCCCTAACCCGGACGACGCTAGGCCAAATGGACCTCCCGGTCGCGGCCGACTGCGACAGAACCTGGGCTCCCAGAGTCTCTGGTGGCACAGCTATCACTGCGATGCAGTGCCCTAGACCACTGTGCCACCCGGGAGGATAGCAGGCTTTCTTATTGGCTTCCGAGTTAGAGTCCCGCTCCTTGAAAACGGCAGCTGTACCCTTTAGCTCAGTGCGGATGTTGCCTGTAATCCATGGCTTCTGGTTGGGGTATGTACGTACGGTCATTGTGGAAATGATGTCATCGATGCACTTATTGATGAAGCCAGTGACTCATGTGGTGTACTCCTCAATGCCATTGGAGGAATCCCGGAACAGTTTCCAGTCTGTGCTAGAGAAACAGTCCTGTAGCTTAGCATCTGCTTCAACTGACCACTTTCTTATTGACCGAGACACTGTTGTTTCCTGCTTTAGTTTTTGCTTGTAAGCAGGAATCAGAAGGATAGAATTATGGTCAGATTTTCCAAATGGAGGGCGAGGGAGAGCTTTCTATGGTTCTCTGTTTGTGTAGTAAAAGTGGTCTAGAGTATTTTTCCCTCTGGTTGCACATTTAACATGCTGATAGAAATTAAGTAAACCTGATTTGAGTTCCCCTGCACTAAAGTCCCCAGCCACTAGGAGCGCTGCCTCTGGATGAGTGTTTTCCTGTTTGCTATGACCGTATGCAGCTCATTGAGTGCAGTCTTAGTGTCAGCATCGGTCTGCGGTGGTATAAGATGTAAACTCTCTTGGTAAATAGTGTGATCTACAGCTTATCATGAGATACTCTACCTCAGGCGAGCAAAACCTCAAGACTCCCTTTGATTTCTTGCACCAGCTGTTGTGTACAAATATGCATAGGCCGCCTCCCCTTGTCTTACCAGAGGCCGCTGTTCTATCCTGCCAAAAAAGCTTACAACCCGGCAGCTGTATGTTTTAAAAAAAATAATTACCCCTTTTTCTCCCCAATTTCGTGGTGTCCAATTGTTGTAGTAGCTACTATCTTGTCTCATCGCTACAACTCCCGTACGGGCTCGGGAGAGACGAAGGTTGAAAGTCATACATCCTCCGATACACAACCCAACCTAGCGGCACTGCTTCTTAACACAGCGCGCATCCAACCCGGAAGCCAGCCGCACCAATGTGACGGAGGAAACACTGTGCACCTGGCAACCTTAGTTAGCGCGCACTGCGCCCGGCCCGCCACAGGAGTCGCTGGTACGCAATGAGACAAGGACATCCCTACCGACCAAGCCCTCCCTAACCCGGGCGACGCTAGGCCAATTGTGCATCGCCCCATGGACCTCCCAGTCGCGGCCGGTTACGACAGAGCCTGGGCGTGAACCCAGAGTCTCTGATGGCACAGCTGGCACTGCAGTACAGCGCCCTTAACCACTGCGCCACCCGGGTGGCTCGGCGCCAGTGATGTAGGATATACGTGCTCGTGGTTCATCTATTTTCTTATCGATTGATTGTAAATTGGCTATAGGACCGATGGTAAAGGTTGATTACCCTCTCGGCGACGGATCCTTACAAGTCACCCGGACCGTCGTCCACAATACCTCCGTCTTTTCCTCCTGCGAATGATGAGGATGAGGGCCTTGTCGGGTGTCTGGAGTAAATCCTTCCCAACCGACTCGTTGAAGAAGAAGAATTCCTATAGTTCGAGGTGAGTAATCGCTGGCCTGTCAAGAACCTCTTTTTGGTCATAAGACACGGTGGCAGAAACTTTATGTACAAAATAAGTTACAAATAACGAGAAAAAACATACACAATAGCACAACTGGTTATGGGATCGTAAAACGGCGGCCAACTCCTTTGGCGCCATTGTAACAGATCAGAGCATAATGTTCATATTCATAATGTTTTGTATACATACCATGTGTCTACTTGTCCTGGGGGAAGAAACTGGGTAGGTCAACCTTCACTGGCTCAGGCGCTGGGTTTGGAAGTACACATGGGGCTTTGGGACCAGACTCCTGGACCTGCAAGACACATCGACAACAATCAGGGAATTAGAACACAGTACCTCAATCAACTAGTCAAGTTATGGATGATCAATACCGTTCTCAATGAAGTATGATAATCGTCTTCTTTAGTCATTTGTTTGGTAACACTTCATTTGGATAGTCCTTAGTAGATGCTTTGTAGATGTGCAGTAGATTTTCAATAACTGTCAACAACATTTCAACTAACTATTTACTAACCCTAAACTAAACCCTCACCCAAACCTTTATTCTAAACCTAACCAAGCAGTTGCTGATAAACAGACAGTTTTGTTGATAGTTTGGCCATCTGTAGATCATCTACATGACATGACCAAAAGTATGTGGACACATTCTTGTCAAACATCTCATTCCAAAATCCTGGGCATGAATATGGAGTTGGTCCCCGCTTTGCTGCTATAACAGGCTCTACTCTTCCGGTTAGGGTTTCCACTAGATGTTGGAACATTTCTGCGGGGACTTGCTTCCATTCAGCCAGAAGAGCATTAGTGAGGCCGGGCACTGATGTTTGGCGATTAGGCCTTGCTCGCAGTTGGCATTCCAATTCATCCCAATGGCATTTAATGGGGTTGAGGTCAGGGCTCTGTGCAGGCAAGTCAAGTTCTTCCACACCGATCTAGACAAACCATTTCTGTACGGACCCCCATGCCTCCCGTGTTATGGATTCTCCCGCCTCTCCTATTCCGGAAAACTGCAAAACCAAGACACTGCATGGGGACATTGTCATGTTGAAACAGGAAAGGGCCTTACCCAAACTGTTACCACAAAGTTGGAAGTACAGAATTATCTAAAATGTCATTGTACGAACCATGAAAAACTGCCCCAGACCATTATTCCTTCTCCACCAAACTTTACAGTTGGCACTATGCATTCAGGCAGGTAGCGTTCTCCTGGCATCCGCCAAACCCGGATTAGTCTGTTGGATTGCCAGATGGTGAAGCGTGATTCATCACTCCAGAGAACGTGTTTCCACTGCTCCAGAGTCCAATGGCGGCCTAAGATCGTCATCTTAGGCTTGTGTGCAGCCGCTCGGCCATGGTAACCCATTTAATGAAGCTCCCGAAAGAACAGTTATTGTTCTGACATTGCTTCCAGAGGCAGTTTGGAACACTGCAGTGAGTGTTGCAACCGAGGACAGAGGATTTTTATACGCTTCAGCAGTAAGCGGTCCCGTTCTGTGAGTTTATATGACCTTCTACTTTGCGGCTGAGCTGTTGTTGCCCCTAGACGTTTCCACTTCACAATAACAGCACTTACAGTTGACCGGGGCAGCTCTAGCAGGGGAGAAATTTGATAGACTGACTTGTTGGAAAGGTGGCATCCTATGACAGTGCCATTCGACTGCCAATGTTTCACTATAGAGATTGCATGGATGTGTGTAGCAACGGGTGTGGCTGAAACGGGTGTGTGGGGGGGGGGGGGGGTACATTTGTAAGCGTATATATATAAGCGTGTTTTGAAACCAGTTAAGCATGAATAGTGCATGCATGTGATTAACCACTACCATTAAGACAGCTTCACCACCATTGACTAAGACAGCTTCAGTATTGTATTTCTTGGGCTGAGCATTCCGTGTGAATGTGTACTCTCTCTAAAAGTGAATACTGCAAGGGGAAGCAGAAATATAATAAACCCTGAGAGAAAGATTTTAAAGCCACCGTCTGATATTAAGAATTACCAAAAAAAAGGTAGCTTTGAATGGTAGACAAATGATGTAGAGCAAATGGGGGGGAAATGTGATGGGGTGTATTTGCACTGTTGTTTATGTTATTGTTGATGGCCCACTTATTGATGGCATGTACAGTGTGGCTTAAACGAATTCCTCAATCCATTACTAGAAATAAGAGTCCCCCTTTGTGAGCATCACAGCTAGTAAAATCCCAGGGAAGGAAATGACGGGTTTTCTTTGTCAGCTAAATGTAAGTATTTTGATTGAGTAAGGTAAGCGCAGAGGGCAGGATATGATAACGGGAAAACCAAAATATTTAATGCTGCTAACAATGTTGAAGAACGGACTGTTCATACATAGCCCACTTAGATTGTTGTTGTTACAAATACTATGCAACATGTGAATAACACATTTACATCAAATTAAAGGGGGGGGGTTGCTGGTGTCACCTGAAAGGTGATGCCTTCTGCCATTAGGCAAGACACCCTTAACCCAATGCTCTGCGGCTGACCGTGTGATGCGTACAAACTCTCGTGTATGTGTGTGTATTTGCGTCGGCTGTCTCAGGCAGTTGGGTGCCGGTATTGTGACAGCAAAAATATAACCTATAACCAGATTTCCATCCAACCTTATTCTAAAATGGTTTAAATAGCTTTTTCCCCCTCATCAATATATACAAAATACTCCATAATGACAAAGCATAAAGAGGTTTTTAGAACATTTTGCAAATGTATTAAGAATAAAAAACAGAAATATCACAATTACATAAGTATTCAGACCCTTTGCTCAGTACTTTGTTGAAGCACCTTTGGCTGTGATTACAGCATCGAGTCTTCTTGGGTATGATACTACAAGCTTGGCACACCTGTATTTGGGGAGTTTCTCCCATTCTTCTCTGCAGATTTTGTCAAGCTCTGTCAGGTTGGATGGGGAGCATCGCTGCACAGCTATTTGATTGATAAATAGAATGAGGGAGAGCTCAGTTTTGTTGTTTTGAAAGTGTATTAGACAGTTCTTAATAGCTAGCTAACTTTTAGTTTGGATCCCGTGACCCAGTTGACATCAGTTGCAGGGACTGCTAGTGTCTGTCCAGTGATCCTGCCGACCAAGGATGTGCCTGAGGAGCTATTTGGCATAGCAGCTAACTAGCCTACTGTTTGTTGCTTTCAATCGTCCATGTGACCTGCGATGAGTAACAGAGTAACAGAGTAACCTACATTGCTAGCTACCATGACAAAAGACCAAAGCCGGTGGGAGTAACATTGAGGACAGTGGTGCCTCTCTTTTAAAACAAACAAAAAGAGTTATACAAGCAGTAGTTAAAACAACGAGACAATTACTTCTAATGTTGTGTGCAAATACTGGTTGATTCAACTAATAAAAGAATGGACGACCTGACCAGAGAGGTCCAGGACCTGAAGAACTGTTTGCAGTTCTCCAAGCGTCAGCTCAATGAGTTGAAAGAGGAGAACGGCAAGATAACAGCAATCTGTGAGTCATTGAGAAAGGACATTTCTCTATGTGAATCCATGATAACAATGATGGAGAAATCAGATTATCTTGAGGGACAATAAAAGCTGAACAAAATGGTTGTGGGCAGAATTGCAGAATCTCCACATGAGACCTGGATGGTGTCAGAGGACAAAGTTAGGGAAATGATCTCTGAGAAATTAAAGATGGACCACAGAAAGATTGAGGTGGAGCGCACCCACAGGACTGGAAAACCCACCACAGGCCCAGGTGATAGACCCAGGCCGATAGTGGTCTAGTTCCTGAGGTTCAAGGACAAGGTAGCTGTTCTGGAAAGAGCCAAGAACTTGAGAGGAATGTACAATACCAGTCAAAAGTTTGGACGCAACTACTCATTCTTTTTTTTCTTTATTTTTACAATGTTCTACATAGTAGAATAATAGTGAAGACATCACAACTATGACATAACACATAGGGAATCATTTAGTAACCAAAAAAGTGTTAAACAAATTTTAATGTTTTATATTTTAGATTCTTCAAAAGTAGCCACCGTTTAACTTGATGACAGCGTTGCACACTCATGGCATTCTCTCAACCAGCTTCATGAGGTAGTCACCTGGAATGCATTTCGATTAACAGGTGTGCCTTGTTAAAAGTTAATTTGTGGAATTTCTTTCCTTCTTAATGCATTTGAGCCAATCCGTTGTGTTGTGACAAGGTAGGGGTGGTATACAGAAGATAATCCTATTTGGTAAAAGATCAAGTCCATATTTTGGCAAGAACAGCTCAAATAAGCAAAGAGAAATGACAGTGATGACATGACATTATTACTTTAAGACATGAAGATCAGTCAATCCGGAACATTTCAAGGTTTCTTCAAGTACAGTCGCAAAAACCATCAAGAGCTATGATGAAACTGGCTCTCATGAGGACCGCCAAGGAAAGGAAGACCTAGAGTTCCTTCTGCTGCAGAGGATACAGATACATTACAGTTACCAGCCTCAGAAATTGCAGCCCAAATAAAGGTTTCACGGAGTTCAAGTAACAAACATATCTCAACATCAACTGTTCAGAGGAGACTGCGTGAATCAGGCCTTTATGGTCGAATTGCTGCAAAGAAACCACTATTAAAAAGGCCATCAATAAGAAGAAGAGACTTGCTTGGGCCAAAAAACACAAGCAATGGACATTAGACCGGTGGAAATCTGTCCATTGGTCTAATAAGTCCAAATTTGAGATTTTTGGATCCAACCGCCGTGTCTTTGTGAAACGCAGAGTAGGTGAACGGATGATTCAAGGCACAATTAACCAGCATGGCTACCACAGCATTCTGCAGCGATACGCCATCCCATCTGGTTTGCGCTTAGTGGGACTATCATTTGTTTTTCAACATGACAATGACCCAACACACTTCCAGGCTGTCTAAGGGCTATTTGATCAAGAAGGAAAGTAATGGAGTGCTGCATCAGATGACCCGGCCTCCACAAATCACCCGACCTCAACCCAATTGAGATGGTTTGGGATGAGTTGGACTACAGAGTGAAGGAAAAGCAGCCAACAATTGCTCAGCATATATGGGAACTCCTTCAAAACTTTTGGAAAAGCATTCCAAGTGAAGCTGGTTGAGAAAATGCCAAAAGTGTGCAAAGCTGTCATCAAGGCAAGGGGTGGCTACTTTGAAGAATCTCAAATATAAAATTGAATTTTAATTTATTTAACACTTTTTTTGGTCATTACATAATTCCATGTGTTATTTCATAGTTTTGATGTCTTCACTAATATTCTACAATGTAGAAAATAGTAAAACATAAATAAAGACCCTTGAATGAGCAGGTGTGTCCAAACTCTTGAATGGTACTGTATGTCTTCCTCAACGAGGACTATCCTGAAGCTGTGCGCCAGAAGAGGAAACAACTTATCCCAGTCATGAAAGCTGCCAGACTGAATAGGGACATTGCTTATATCCTCTATGACTGGCTCATTGTCCACCCTCCCTCCCAGAAGCCTGGAAGGGTTGAGAGAGCCAAGCCTATGGTTTCATAGCTTCAACCCCGTAGCACACACACCAATTATCTCTGATAATTTGATTTGATTTGATTTGATAAGCTACCCAAAAAGGGGCTGAAAATAGCCCATATTAATATACTGTATGTAGCCTTTGAAATAAGGTTAATGAAATCAATAATTATCTCAAATCTGATATCAGTCATATATTACTTGATGATACAGAAGTACCAATACAATAATGTAACATCTATAGAAGAGACAGAAATTCTTATGGGGGAGGTGTTGATATATATATATATATAAACTCAGCATAAAACGAAAAATCCTCTCACTGTCAGCTGCGTTTATTTTCAGCAAACTTAACTTGTGTAAATATTTCTATGAACATAACAAGATTCAACAACTGAGACATAAACTGAACAAGCTCCACAGACTTATGACTAACAGAAATTAAATAATGTGTCCCTGAACAAAGGGGGGTCAAAATCAGATGCATTAAGTACTGCAGTGCATCTCCTCCTCACGGACTGCACCAGATTTGCCAGTTCTTGCTGTGAGATGTTACCCCACTCTTCCACCAAGGCACCTGCAAGTTCCCGTACATTTCTGGGGGGAATGGCCCTAGCCTTCACCCTCCGAAACAATAAATTACTTACAATCATCCAATGTTGAACAAGCTGAGGTTGGGCCTAAGTAATGCAATAAACTCTTCTTTTGGTTGGTGATGTTAAAGGTGATATATGTATCATGTTAAGATGAGAACTTCATCTTAGAATGGCAGGTATGTACATAAATGGAGGACACCAAGATGAATAATTTATGCTTTCAAATTTGACAACAGCATTGAAGTAAAATTGACCAAAAATGTCAAAAAGGGCAACTGGAAAACAATATATTGGGCAATATTGGGATAATCCAGATGTGCTCAATGGGATTGAGATCCGGGCTCTTTGCTGGCCATGGCAGCACACTGACAACGAGCAGTATGGCTAGTGGCATTGTCATGCTGGAGGGTCTTGTCAGGATGAGCCTGCAGGAAGAGTACCACATGAGGGAGGAGGATGTCTTCCCTGTAACGCACAGCATTGAGATTGCCTGCAATGACAACAAGCTCATTCCGATGATGCTGTGACACACCGACCATGACGGACCCTCCACCTCCAAATCGATCCTGCTCCAGAGTACAGGCCTCGGTGTAACGCTCATTCCTTCGATGATAAACGATAATCCGACCATCACCCCTGGTGAGAGAAAACCGCGACTTGTCAGTGAAGAGCACTTTTTGCCAGTCCTGTCTGGTCCAGCGAAGGTGAGTTTGTTCCCATAGGCGACGTTGTTGCTGGTGATGTCTGGTGAGGACCTGCCTTACAACAGGCCTTCAAAGCCCTCAGTCCAGCTTCTCTCAGCCCATTGCAGACAGTCTGCGCACTGATGGAGGGATTGTGCGTTCCTGATGTAACTCGGGCAGTTGTTGCCATCCTGTACCTGTGTGTGGTGTGCTGTTCGGATGTACCGATCCTGTGCAGGTGTTGTTACACATAGGTCTGCCACTGCGAGGACGATCAGCTGTCCGTCCTGTCTCCCTGTAGCACGGTCTTAGGCGTCTCATAGTATGGACATTGCAATTTATTGCCCTGGCCACATCTGCAGTCCTCATGCCTCCTTGCAGAAGGCCTAAGGCACATTCGTGCAGATGAGCAGGGACCCTGGGCATCTTTCTTTTGGTGTTTTTCAGAGTCAGTAGAAAGGCCTCTTTAGTGTCCTACGTTTTCATAACTTTACCTAAATTGCCTACCGTCTGCAAGCTGTTAGTGTCTTAACGACTGTTCCACAGGTGCACGTTCATTAATTGTTTATGGTTCATTGAACAAGCATAGGAAACAGTGTTTAAACCATTTACAATGAAGATCTGTGAAGTTATTTGTATTTTTATAAATTCGCTTTGAAAGACAGGGTCTTGAAAAAATCAACTCAAATCAAATTTTATTTGTCACATACACATGGTTAGCAGATTTTAATGCGAGTGTAGCGAAATGCTTGTGCTTCTAGTTCCGACAATGCAGTAATAACCAACAAGTAATCTAACTAACAATTCCAAAACTACTGTCTTATACACAAGTGTAAGGGGATAAAGAATATGTACATAAAGATATATAAATGAGTGATGGTACAGAGCAGCATAGGCAAGATACAGTAGATGGTATCGAGTACAGTATATACATATGAGATGAGTATGTAAACAAAGTGGCATAGTTAAAGTGGCTAGTGATACATGTATTACATAAAGATGCAGTAGATGATATAGAGTACAGTATATACGTATACATATGAGATGAATAATGTAGGGTATGTAAACATTATATTAGGTAGCATTGTTTAAAGTGGCTAGTGATATATTTTGCATCATTTCCCATCAATTCCCATTATTAAAGTGGCTGGAGTTGAGTCAGTGTGTTGGCAGCAGCCACTCAATGTTAGTGGTGGCTGTTCAACAGTCTGATGGCCTTGAGATAGAAGCTGTTTTTCAGTCTCTCGGTCCCAGCTTTGATGCACCTGTACTGACCTCGCCTTCTGGATGATAGCGGGGTGAACAGGCAGTGGCTCGGGTGGTTGTTGTCCTTGATGATCTTTATGACCTTCCTGTAACATCGGGTGGTGTAGGTGTCCTGGAGGGCAGGTAGTTTGTCCCCGGTGATGCGTTGTGCAGACCTCACTACATTCTGGAGAGCCTTATGGTTGTGGGCGGAGCAGTTGCCGTACCAGGCGGTGATACAGCCCGCCAGGATGCTCTCGATTGTGCATCTGTAGAGGATTGTGAGTGCTTTTGGTGACAAGCCGAATTTCTTCAGCCTCCTGAGGTTGAAGAGGCGCTGCTGCGCCTTCTTCACGATGCTGTCTGTGTGGGTGGACCAATTCAGTTTGTCTGTGATGTGTATGCCGAGGAACTTAAAACTTACTACCCTCTCCACTACTGTTCCATCGATATAGAGGGGGGTGTTCCCTCTGCTGTTTCCTGAAGTCCACAATCATCTCCTTAGTTTTGTTGACGTTGAGTGTGAGGTTATTTTCCTGACACCACACTCCGAGGGACCTCACCTCCTCCCTATAGGCCGTCTTGTCGTTGTTGGTAATCAAGCCTACCACTGTTGTGTCGTCCGCAAACTTGATGATTAAGTTGGAGGCGTGTGTGGCCACACAGTCGTGGGTTAACAGGAAGTACAGGAGAGGGCTCAGAACGCATCCTTGTGGGGCCCCAGTGTTGAGGATCAGCGGGGTGGAGATGTTGTTGCCTACCCTCACCACCTTGGGGTGGCCCGTCAGGAAGTCCAGTACCCAGTTGCACAGGGCGGGGTCGAGACCCAGGGTCTCGAGCTTGATGACGAGCTTGGAGGGTACTATGGTGTTACATGCCGAGCTGTAGTCGATGAACAGCATTCTCACATAGGTATTCCTCTTGTCCAGATGGGTTAGGGCAGTGTGCAGTGTGGTTGAGATTGCATCGTCTGTGGACCTATTTGGGCGGTAAGCAAATTGGAGTGGGTCTAGGGTGTCAGGAAGGGTGGAGGTGATATGGTCCTTGACTAGTCTCTCAAAGCACTTCATGATGACGGAAGTGAGTGCTACGGGGCGGTAGTCGTTTAGCTCAGTTACCTTAGATTTCTTGGGAACAGGAACAATGGTGGCCCTCTTGAAACATGTGGGAACAGCAGACTGGGATAGGGATTGATTGAATATGTCCGTAAACACACCAGCCAGCCAGCTGGTCTGCACATGCTCTGAGGGCGCGGCTGGGGATGCCGTGTGGGCCTGCAGCCCTGCGAGGGTTAACACGTTTAAATGTTTTACTCACCGCTGCTGCAGTGAAGGAGAGTCCGCATGTTTTTGTTGCAGGCCGTGTCAGTGGCACTGTATTGTCCTCAAAGCGGTCAAAAAAGTTATTTAGTCTGCCTGGGAGCAAGACATCCTGGTCCGTGACGGGGCTGGTTTTCTTTTTGTAATCCGTGATTGACTGTGGACCCTGCCACATACCTCTTGTGTCTGAGCCGTTGAATTGAGATTCTACTTTGTCTCTATACTGACGCTTAGCTTGTTTGATTGCTTTGCGGAGGGAATAGCTACATTGTTTGTGTTCGGTCATGTTTCCGGTCACCTTGCCCTGATTAAAAGCAGTGGTTTGCGCTTTCAGTTTCACGCGAATCCACGGTTTCTGGTTTGGGAATGTTTTAATCGTTGCTATGGGAACGACATCTTCAACGCAAGTTCTAATGAACTCGCACACCGAATCAGCGTATTCGTCAATGTTGTTGTCTTTCGCAATACGAAACATATCCCAGTCCACGTGATGGAAGCAGTCTTGGAGTGTGGAATCAGATTGGTCGGACCAGCGTTGGACAGACCTCAGCGTGGGAGCTTCTTGTTTTAGTTTCTGTCTGTAGGCAGGGATCAACAAAATGGAGTCGTGGTCAGCTTTTCCGAAAGGAAGGCGGGGCAGGGCCTTATATGCGACGCGGAAGTTAGAATAGCAATGATCCAAGGTTTTGCCAGCCCTGGTTCGCAATCGATATGCTGATACAAGGGAGTCTTGTTTTCAGATTAGCCTAGTTAAAATCCCCAGCTTCAATGAATGCAGCCTCAGGATGTATGGATTCCAGTTTGCAAAGAGTCAAATAAAGTTTGTTCAGAGCCATCGATGTGTCTGCTTGGGGGGGAATATATACAGCTGTGATTATAATCGAAGAGAATTCCCTTGGTAGATAATGCGGTCGACATTTGATTGTGAGGAATTCTAAATCAGGTGAACATAAGGATTTGAGTTCCTGTATGTTTTTGTGATCACACCACGTCTCGTTAGCCATAAGGCATACGCCTCCGCCCCTCTTCTTACCAGAAAGATGTTTGTTTCTGTCGGTGCGATGCGTGGAGAAACCAGGTGGCTGCACCGACTCCGATAGCGTCTCTCCAGTGAGCCATGTTTCCGTGAAGCAAAGAACGTTACAGTCTCTGATGTCCCTCTGGACCCTTGCTCGGATTTCATCGACCTTGTTGTCAAGAGACTGGACATTGGCAAGTATACTAGGGAGTGGTGCACGATGTGCCCGTCTCCGGAGTCTGACCAGAAGACCGTTTCGTTTCCCTCTTTTACGAAGTTGTTTTTTTGGGTCGCCGGATCCGCTTCGCGAAAGTCATATTCTTGGTCGTACTGATGGTGAGTTGACGCTGCTCTTATATTCAGTAGTTCTTCTCGACTGTATGTAATGAAACCTAAGATGACCTGGGGTACTAATGTAAGAAATACCACGTAAAAAACAACAACTGCATAGTTCCCTAGGAAAGTGAAGCGAGGCGGCCATCTCTGTCGGTGCCGGAATATATATATTCTGGATATATATACATATATATATATATATATATATATTTATTTATATATATATATATATGGATGATCTTGTTCCTGTATTTTGAAAAAAAATTGGGAATATTCACAAATAGTTCAGAGAACACATGTTAGTACTTCAGCATAATGTTTCCTACAAGTATACTCATTGTTCTATTTAAACTCATGTTCTCAAATTGTTCAAAGAACGTAAAGAAACAATGTGGGAACTTCAGTTCGAGATAATATTTTCTCATGGTTCTATTTCAAGTAGTTTTCACAAATTGTTTATAGAACGATAAGAAACCACGTTCTTCTGTGGGAATTTCAGTACTTTAGCATGAAGTTTCCTCATTCAGAGAATGTTCTAAGAATTATATACCATGACGAGATCCTGAGGCCCGTTGCCGTGCCATTTATCCGCTGCCATCATTGAGCATGTTTGGGATGCTTTGGATCGACATGTATGACAGCATGTTCCAGTTCGCGCCAATATCCAGCAACTTTACACAGTCCTTTTGTCCATGTGCAATGTTGTCCCACTCCTCTTCAATCTACAGCGCTGCATGAGGAAAATGGTGCCAATTGACTGATTTCCGTATATGAACTGTAAAATCTTTGAAATTGTTGCATGTTGCGTTTATACATGTTGCGTTGTGTATGTATTGACCAATACATTCAAGTTCCTTAAATGTGCTGAACGTTCCAAAAGCCTGCACCACCACCCAGGATGTTGTGGGATGGTTGTATGCTAAATAACAACGACTCTCTCACCAAGCTCTAAGAAACATATGGTTCTCAGAATGTTTTGAGCTAGCTGGGGAAATTTCGTATGGTGGTCAATGAGTATAGAATTTGGTCAACAACAAAAAAGTTGCGAATTTGCTATGCGAGGCATATTTGATTGAATATAAGTTTCGTAATATTTTGTTTGTTTTACGAATGCACTGATATAAATTGGGCGCACGTGGCATTTCGGCAACTTTTTAAAAAACAGCTTTGTATCAGAAGTGTGCCTGTTGTTCACACACGTATTTGCCCTCTCATTGTCTAGAATGGTCCCACCTGGTCTCATCCTGCCTGCTTCCATCATAGACAGTACAGTGCTTGCATCTTTGAGGACATGTATTTCCATTGCTAGAGCGGTTACTAGTCAATTATAATAGATCATCTTTGGTTACATGCATCATAAAAGAAAGGGCAAGGGATAGCAATGGGCGGCTCCAGGGAGGGGCTTGACAGTGCTGAAGCCTCCTCAAAAATAGACCTGGCACCCGCAAGAAACCATTAGTACAAGCACACCATAGATTAGTGTTTGCGAAGGGGTGCTTTCAAACTGCCCCAGTGAAAAATTCCTAGTGACACCACTGGACATGACAGATTTGTTCCATACAGATAGTGTGTATTCCAACATCCTAATTCATCTTCTGTCATTACAAAGCAGAGGTAGACAAAACTAGTACTAGGACGCAGTATACGCTCCCTTTTCATAAGAAACTGGATCCTGGATTTTCAGGTGGTCGGTCGGTGGCTAACCAATGACACAAATTGATCAATGAAGTGCCAAGGAGACACGACAAGTACGACCGCCAGCATGGTAGACCCCTGTCATGGAGGGACACGCGGTACATTCATTTCTCTTTCCCTCAGCCATGTAGCCCCCTTTTATGATCACAGATGTTGAAGCCTGCCTGTATATACCGGAAAGTATATTATGGTTCCCGCCATGAGGTCTGGAACATTATGGCACAGGACTTGAATTGTCCTCTAACTACAGTGGTCGCTGGTTCAAGCGCCTCTTGAGCTGTTCTCGCTTCAATCTCTACATTGATGGAAAAATGTAAATGACCCCAGTATTCTTTGTTACTCCAGGGCTTTTGTTGAAGTGTCCCCTTGTGTGTGTGTGCAGGATGCTCCTTAACAGAGGAAGAGCCTCCCTGTATGTTAGCACACAGTGACATCTGCTTGTTCGCCACAAGTTTCCCCAGAGGTTCAGAAGTTGATGCAAATTTGCGGCAACAGTCAGGAAAAAACTAATTTGCGTGTGAAAATAGTGGTAGGTTATTAAAAGATTTACCACAACTGCTTGCCAGAAGACTGTTTTTTTTTTGCGGTAAGGGTGTGTTGAGATTCTAAACGGATCCTGCCGTGACCCTACTATTTAGGATAATCTAGATAAGGTCACTTCCAATCCACCCAATGTTGATCAAGGCAAAAATGATGACATACAGATGATCGTACAGATGACAATTTATGCACTTTATCAGACTTTCATATGATAATAAGTCAGATTGAGGTTAAAGTGTGTCTAGTGTGCATTTGGGAGGAGTAGGTCTTCCTTTAAGGCATCTGTTAAGATAGTTGCTTTTACAATCAGCTGTATGCTTAATTCTTAAAAAGTAAAATTAGCAAGTGAATGAAACTGCAACCTTGCAGCAATCAAGTGACTTGGATATACAGGCCATAATGAACAATTAAACGAATTACGACCAGGTCATTAATTGTGTGTAGTTGTTTTCTCCTTCTCTGGACTTTTACAGCATCTGATATGTCTACGGCAGAAAAACATTATGAGAAAATGAAATGAGGACGTAATGTAACAAAATGAGGAATAAACATCTTATTGTCACAGTCATTGAAGTATTAGTATTTGAGATTTTTACACTTGCTCGGGGGTACGTGAATGTGCTAGATTCTCAGCATAGCAGAACACCAGACACACAAAGTAGGAGTGCACTGTAGAAAAGCTATTCTAATGTCTGGCCAGTAGAGGGTGCTTGTGTTTAACTATTTTAACAAGAAGAGAAGATAAAACTATATACAGTGCCTTGCGAAAGTATTCGGCCCCCTTGAACTTTGCGACCTTTTGCCACATTTCAGGCTTCAAACATAAAGATATAAAACTGTATTTTTTTGTGAAGAATCAACAACAAGTGGGACACAATCATGAAGTGGAACGACATTTATTGAATATTTCAAACTTTTTTAACAAATCAAAAACTGAAAAATTGGGCGTGCAAAATTATTATAAAATTGGAGGCCCCTTACACTACAGTTTTGTCATGCCAAAAATTTGAGCAGGGCAGAAATTTGACGAACTGACTTGTTGGAAAGGTGGCATCCTATGATGGTGCCACGTTGAAAGTCACTGAGCTCTTCAGTAAGGCCATTCTACTGCCATGTTTGTCTATGGAGGTTGCATGGCAGTGTGCTCAACTTTAATGAACTGTCAGCAACAGGTGTGGCTGAAATAGCTAAATCCACAAATTTTAAGGGGTGTCCACAAATGTATTTCTCCTCAATTTCGGGATATCCAATTGGTAGTTACAGTCTTGTCCAATCGCTGCAACTCCCGTATGGACTTGGGATAGGTGAAGGTGGAGAGCCATGCGTCCTCCGAAATACGACCCGCCAAGCCCCACTGCTTCTTGACATACTGCTCGCTTGACCCGGCCCGCCACAGGAGTTGCTAGATTGCGACGGGACAAGGACATCCCGGCCGGCCAAACTCTTCCCTAACCCAGACGACGCTGGGCCAATTGTGCGACACACGGGATCAAATCCGGGTCTATAGTGACGCCTTAAGCACTGCAAAGCAGTGCCTTAGACCACCACACCACTCAGGAGACTCAAAAGTATGCCTCCAGACCTAGCGAGGTAGCGGACAAGCTAGCAAGTTCATGGAATGTTTGCACTAACTTTAGCTAATAGCTAATTTATGTTTACATTTTAGTCATTTAGCAGACACTTATAGCAATACACTACCGTTCAAAAGTTTGGGGTCACCTAGAAATGAAAACATGAAAACATAGGAAATAGGAAATATAGTCAAGACGTTGACAAGGTTATAAATAATGATTTTTAATTGAAATAATAATTGTGTCTTTCAAACTTTGCTTTCGTCAAAGAATCTTCAATTTGGAGAAATTATAGCCTTGCAGACCTTTGGCATTCTAGTTGTCAATTTGTTGAGGAAAACTAAAAGATTTCACCCCATGCTTCCTGAAACAAGTTGGACTGGCTTGATGGGCACACTACCATGTGGTCAAGCTGCTCCCACAACAGCTCAATAGAGTTGAGATCAGTTGACTGTGCTGGCCACTCCACTATAGAAATACCAGCTGACTGCTTCTTCCCTAAATAGTTCATGCATAGTTTGAAGCTGTGCTTTGGGTCATTATCATGTCCACAGGGTATGGCATGGTGTTGCAAAATGGAGTGAAAGCCTTCCTTCTTCAAGATCCCTTTAACCTTGAACAAATCTCCCACTTTACCACCACCAGAGCACCCCCCAAGACCATCACATTGCTTCCACCATGCTTGGCAGATGGCGTCAAGCACTCATCCAGCATCTTTTCATTTTTTCTGCGTCACACTAATGTTCTTCTTTGTGATCCGAACACCTCAAATTTAGATTCATCTGTCCATAACACTTTTTTCCAATCTTCCTCTTTCCAGTGTCTGTGTTCTTTTGCCCATCTTAATCTTTTATTTTTATTGGCCAGTCTAATATGGCTTTTTCTTTGTTACTCTGACTAGAAGGCCATCCCAGTGTCGCCTCTTCACTGTTGACGTTGTGACTGGTGTTTTGCAGGTACTATTTAATGAAGCTGCCAGTTGAAGACTTGTGAGGTGTCTGTTTCTCAAACTAGACACTAATGTACTTGTCCTCTTGCTCAATTGTGCACCAGGAGCCCCCACTCCTCTTTCTATTCTGGTTAGAGCCAGTTTGCGCTGTTCTGGGAAGGGAGTAGTACACAGCGTTGTACGAGATCTTCAGGTTCTTGGCAATTTCTCACATGGAATAGCCTTCATTTACTCAGAACAAGAACAGACTGATGCATTTCAGAAGAAAGTATTTGTTTCTGGTCATTTGAGCCTGTAAACGAGCCCACAAATGCTGATGCTCCAGATACTCAACAAGTCTACTGAAGGCCTGTTTTATTGCTTCTTTAATCAGCACAACAGTTTTCAGCTGTGCTAACATGATTGCAAAAAGTTTTCTAATGATCAATTAGCCTTTTACAATGATAAACTTGGATTAGCTAACACAACGTGCCACTGGAACACAGGACTGATGGTTGCTGATAATGGGCCTCTGTACGCCTATGAAGATATTCCATTAAAATCAGCTGTTTCCAGCTACAACAGTCATTTACAACATTAACAATGTTGACACTGTATTTCTGATCAATGTTATGTTATTTTAAAGGCCAAAATAGGTGCTTTTCTTTATAAAACAAGGACATTTCTAAGTAATCCCAAACTATTGAACGGTAGTGTATATAAACACAGCAAAAAATAAACATCCTCTCACTGTCAATTGCGTTTATTTTCAGCAAACATGTAACGTGTAAATATTTGTATGAACATAACAAGATTCAACAACTGAGACAAAATGAACAAGTTCCACAGACATGTGACTAACAGAAATGGAATAATGTGTCCCTGAACTAGCAAGCTAACTTAGATGGTAAAGCTAGGGCTAGGTGTTCTTGATCATGTTTGTTTGTGTCTGTGGGTGAGGGGGAGGTAGCCTACTTCAAGTACAGTACTACCCTAGCTAGCTGTATTATTTTATTGTGGCTTTTTGAAGGGTTTCAGAGATTGACTGATTAGCCTCTAAATCTCTCGGGGCAACAGTGTTCTTACTTTACTGTTGGATAACATGGATATGTTTGCTGTTACCCTCTGGACAGCAGATCATTAGTATAGCTAGTAGGTAAGGTTTATGTAATGTTATTTAGTCCTACAAGCTATGGTGGGTATTAATTTAATTGATATTCACACATTTGTTTTTGAGGTACAATTATCATGTTATTGATGCCAAATTGCTATCCTTATTGCACCTTCTCTATTCCAGAACCAATGGGTGTGCCTGAGTTATCAACTAAGTAAGCGGTTTCAACGTGTCACACTATTCTCCTGCTTTGGTCTGATTCAGTAATTGCAGGAAGTCCTGAAGAGCAGGAGTCTGTGAAGGGGTTTGTCCCAGCCCAGCTCTAACACAAACTTAAATGATCAACATACCGAATCACAGTGATAGGCTGATTTGTAATCAGGTAAGGGCTGGAACAAAAGCTTATATACACTCCTGCCATTCAAATCTGGAGCTGTCCATCTGTTTAAATCATGATTCTGTACTCTGGGTACAATTGGGCAGTGGGTTATTGATATATTGTGCCTTGAGAAAGTATTCATACCCCTTGACTTATTTAAGATTTTGTTGTGTTACAGCCTGAATTCAAAATGTATTCAAAATAAATTCATTCTCACCCATCTACACACAATACCCCATAATGACATAAATATCTCATTTACATAAGTATTCACACCCAAGTCAATAGATTAGAATCACCTTTGGCAGCGATTACAGCTGTGAGTCTTTCTTGGTAAGTTTTAAGTTGTCCACACCTGGATTGTGCAACATTTGCTCATTATTCTCCTCAAAATTATTAAAGCGCTGTCAAATTGTTTGTTGATCATTGCTAGACAGCCATTTTCAGGTCTTGCCATAGATATTCAAGAAGATTTAAGTTAAAAAAACGACAGTGTATGTTTGGCCTTGTGTTTTAGGTTATTGTCCTGCTGAAAGGTGAATTTGTCACTCAGTGTCTGTTGGAAAGCAGACTGAAACAGGTTTTCCTCTAGGTTTTTGCCAGTGCTTAGCTCTATTTCGTTTTTTTTTATTCCCCCCAAAAACTCCCAAGTCCTTTCCGATGACAAGCATACCCATAACATGATGCAGCAACCACGATGCTTGAAAATATGAAGAGCGGTACTCAGTGTTGTTTTGTGTTGGATTTGTCCCAAACATAACACGTTGTATTCTAGACTTATAGTACATTTATTTGCCACATTTTTGGCAGTTTTAATTTAGTGGCTGACTGCAAACAGGATGCATGTTTTGGAATATTGTTATTATGTAAAGGCTTCCTTCTTTTCATTGTGTCAATTAGATTAGTATTGCGGAGTAACTATACTGAACAAAAATGCCACAAAGATTAGTTACAGTTCATTAGGCCCTAATCGATGGATTTCACGACTTGGCAGGGGCCCCAATCAGAATTTGTTTTTTCCCGCTTTATTACAGACACTCCCCCTCAGACGATCCCGCAGGTGAAGAATCCAGATGTGGCGGTCCTGGACTGGCGTGGTAACACGTGGTTTATTCAATTCTCTGGCAACAGCTCTGGTGGACATTCCTGCAGTCAGCATGACAATTGCATGCTCCATAAAAACTTGAGACTGTAACATTGTGTTGTGTGACAACACTGCACATTTTAGAGTGGCCTTTTGTTGTTCCCAGCACAAGGTGCAATGATCATGCTGTTTAATCAGCTTCTTGATATGCCACACCTGTCAGTTGGATGAATTATCTTGGCAAAGATAAAATGCTCACTAACAGGGATGTAAACACATTTGTTCACAACATTTGTGCATATGGAAAATGTCTGGGAACTTTAATTTCAGCTCATGAAGCATGGGACCAACACTTTACATGTTGCGTTTATATTTTTGTTCTGTGTACAATGTTGTTGATCCAACCTTCGTTTTCTATCTCAGCCATTAAACTTTGTAACTGTTTTAACGTCACCATTGGCCTCATGGTGAAATCCCAGAGCGGTTTCCTTCCTCTCCAGCAACTGAGTTAAGAAGAACGCCTGTATCCTTGTAGTGACTGGGTGTATTGACACCCTATCCAAAGTGTAATTAATAACTTCACCATGCTCAAAAGGATATTCAATGTCTACTCGACTGAGGGACCTTTACAGATAGTTGTATGTGTGGGGTACAGCGATGAGGTCGTCATTCAAAATCATGTTAACCACCATTATTGAACACAGAGTGAGTCCTTGCAACTTATGTGACTTGTTAAACATTTTTACTCCTATACTTATTTAGGCTTGTAAATACTTTCTGAAGGCACTGTATAATGCATGCTCCACTCTCAAATGGAACTTTAACTTGTTGACTGATGCCATGGCAGCGGCTACTAAAAAGGGAGCAGCTCCGAACCAGAAGCCAAGGCAGCACAGGTCCACAGTACACCTGCCATGTCTGTCGGGTGAGTAGTATTGGTTGGTACCGTATGTGCCTTTAGGTTCCTCTCCATGTGTAGGCTATTGTACTGGCCTGTGTGGTACAGTCTTTCATATGTGGAGCAGTTTGTTGCATCGTATTGCTTAGTTTATCATTTGTGTCAACTTTGATTTCAATCTAAGCCACAGATTATCTTCCTCCATTCCTCCTTTGAGTCTGCACTTTAGAAGTGCAGACCCAAAGACATCCAAGCAGCACTTTGAGAGCAAGTATCCCAAGTCTGCAATGGTCCCTGTACTGGTTGGTGTGCAGGCCTAAGTGACCACACACAGTCAAATGGACACACAGCTGGGGTAAGATTCTTCTATCATTCACACATAGTAGACATAGTGTAAACCACTATGTTGTCAACAAAATGCTCTCCTCAATGCTTAAGTTGTATTATCTATAGCTCAATTTGTAGAAATATTGTGATTCAGACACACGAAGACCACGATTTAAAATGCTGCAACAGATGGAATAGCGCAGAGGAACAGGGGCCAGATATTTATGCAGAAGCACACCAGCACCCCATTTTATGTTTATTCCATAACCAACCATTCCTCTACCTACACCTTATTCCACACTATGCCCCATGGTCCCTCAACTTCATGCACTTTGGAACTCTATCTTATCTTTATAAACCCACCATACCTTCACCCATTTTCCCTATGCTGCTTCCTTCACTTCTTCTCCTGATTTGATAACAGTAACACGTTTAAAAGTGTTGTTAAATTGACAAGAACAGTGTAATTATAGCTGCGTATTAGGCATGGCTTCTTTGTTGAATTTGTCAAGTGTGTCTGTCGTTCTGTTGAGAAACACTTTTTATATAACACCTACCTTATGCATCCAGGTTTTTCATTTTTAATCAAAGCCTCTTGGATTATAACCTGTTTTTAAATGTATAACTGACTTTTTCTGACATAATCTAGGTAAAGCAGTTCCCCTTATTGTATGGGGCACTTTTAAATGTGCCTTTAGACACCATGCAATTCAATACTCCTCTAAAACAAAAGCAATTTAGGTCAAAAGAGTCCATATTAACAAACAAAATAGAAGGACTAACAGTACAGATAGATAGCAATAAAAACTGTACCATTGAGGCACAGAATAAGTTAGAGGAAAAACAAAGAGAAATGAAGGAAGATCAAGAAAGATCAAGTGTAATATATTATAAAAAAAATTAAGTGAACTGGATGAAAGATGGGGGGGAAATCTTCAACATAGAAATGGTACCAAAAACAATTTTCTGAAATGTATTACAAATGACAGAATCACCCATTATTCACCAAACAATATTTTGAAAAGAGGAAGCAAAGTACTTTAAGCATATGTTTTCATTTCAATCTCCTCTATTTTACTAACAAAAGTTAATTGTATGGATTTTTTTCTCAATTAATAATGTAAAATGAACAGCTGTACAGAATGACTCAAGTGAAGGCCAAATTACAGAGGAACTTCTTGATAAGCCTTTAAGTCTGGGAAAACTCCAGGGTTGGATGGCATAACAGTTGAGGTATACCAAACCTTTTTTGATGTACTCAGAGGACCATTATTAGCATGTTTTAATCTACCATTTTTGTAGGAGTGGTTATCAGATACTGATTTCATTATTACTGAAACAGGACGGAAGTGGTAAATATAAAATTGGAGGCCCCTTACACTACAGTGTTGTCATGCCAAAAATTTGAGCAAAGTGCATAGCGCATAGAATTAAAAAAGGTATTGTCGGATATTATTCATCCTAATCAGACACGTTTTTTTACATGGAATACATTGAAGATAATACAAGTACTGGAAACAATAGAGCAATATTAAAAATCTAGGAAACCAGGCCTGGTATTCATAGCTGACTTTGAAAAGGCTTTGGATAAAGTGCTACTGGAATTTATATATACAAACGCATTCTGAAAGTATTCAGACCCCTCAACATTTTCCACATTGTTAGGTTACAGCTTTATTCTAAAATTGATTAAATAGTTTTCCCCCCCCTCATCAATCTACAGACAACACCCCATAATAACAAAGCAAAAGCAGTTTCAGATTTTTTTTGCAAATGCATTAAAAATAAAAACCTGAAATATCACACACGTATTCAGACCCTTTACTCAGTATTTTGTTGAAGCACCTTTGGCAGCAATTGCAGCCTTGAGTCTTCTTGGGTAATGCTTCTACACCTGCATTGCTTGCTGTTTGGGGTTTTAGGCTGGGTTTATGTACAGCACTTTGAGATATCAGCTGATGTAAGAAGGGCTATATAAATAAATTTGATTTGATGACGCTACAAGCTTGGGACACCTGTATTTGGGAAATTTTGCCCAGTCTTCTCTGCAGATCCTCTCAAGCGCTGTCAGGTCGGATGGGGAGCATCGCTGCACAGCTATTTTCAGGTCTATCCAGAGATGTTCGATCGGGTTCAAGTCTGGGCTCTGGCTGGGTCACTCAAGGACATTGAGAGAATTGTCCCGAAGCCACTCCTGCGTTGTCTTGGCTGTGTGATTAAGGTCATTGTCATTTTGGAAGGGGAACCTTCACCCCAGTCTGAGGTACTGAGACCTCTGGAGCAGGTTTTCATCAAGGATCTCTGTATTTTGCTCAGTTAATCTTTTCCTCGATCCTGACTAGTCTCTCAGTCCCTGCCGCTGAAAAACATCCCCACAGCACGATGCTGCCACCACCATGCATCACAGTAGGGATGGTATTAGCCTGGTGATGAGTGGTGCCTGGTTTCCTCCAGACATGACGCTTGGCATTCAGGCCAAAGTATTCAATCCTGGTTTCATCAGACCAGAGAGTCCTTTAGGTGCCTTTTGGCAAACTCCAAATGGGCTGTCGTGCCTTTTACTGAGAAGTGGCTTCCGTCTGGCCACTCAACCATAAAGGCCTGATTGATGGAGTGCTGCAGCAAAGGTTGTCCTTCTGGAAGGTTCTCCCATCTCCGCAGAGGAACTCTAGAGCTCTGTCAGTGACCATTGGGCTCTTGGTCACCCCCCCTCCGAATTGCTCAGTTTGGCTGGGCGGTCAGCTCTAGGAAGAGTCTCTTGGTGGTCCCAAACTTCTTCCATTTAAGAATGATGGAGGCCACTGTGTTCTTGGGGACCTTCAATGCTGTAGAAATGTTTTTGTACCCTTCCCCAGATCTGTGCCTCAACACAATCCTATCTCTGGGCTCTATGGACAATTCCTACGACGTCATGGCTTGGTTTTTACATGCACTGTCAACTGTGGGACCTTCTATAGATAGGTGTGTGCTTTTCAAAATCATGTCCAATCAATTGAATTTACCACAGGTGGACTCCAATCAAGTTTCAGAAACATCTCAAGGATGATCAGTGGAAACCGAATGCACCTGAGCTCAACTTCGAGTCTCATAGCAAAGGGTCTGAATACTTATATAAATAAGGTACCAGTTGTTTTATTTATTTGTAAAAACTTCCAAAAAACTGTTTTTGATTTGTCTTTATGGGGTATTGTGTGTAGATTGATGACAATTATACATTTTTATCATCAATTTTGGAATAACGCTGTAACGTAACAAAGTACCTGGGCTCGAACCAGGAACACATCGACAACAGCCACCCTCGAAGCAGCATTACCCATGCAGAGCAAGGGGAACAACCACTCCAAGTCTCAGAGCAAGTGGCGTTTGAAACGCTATTAGCGCGAACCCTGCTAACTAGCTAGCCATTTCACATCTGTTACACCAGCCTAATCTCGGAAGTTGATAGGCTTGAAGTCATAAACAGTGCAATGCTTGAAGCACAAGGAAGAGATGCTGGCAAAACGCACTAAAGTGCTGTTTGAATGAATTCTTACGCGCCTGCTGGTGCCTAACACCGCTCAGTCAGACTGCTCGATCAAATCATAGACTTAATTATAACATAATAACACACAGAAATACGAGCCTTAAGGCATTAATATGGTCAAATCTGGAAACTATCATCTCGAAAACAAGACGTTTATTCTTTCAGTGAAATACGGAAATTTTATCTAACGGGTGGCATCCATAAGTCTAAATATTCCTGTTACATTGCACAACCTTCAATGTTATGTCATAATTACGTAAAATTCTGGCAAATTAGGCGACCCAAACTGTTGCATATACACTGACTGTGTGCAATGAACGCAAGAGAAGTGACACAATTTCACCTGGTTAATATTGCCTGCTAACCTGGATTTCGTTTAGCTAAATATGCAGGCTTAAAAATATATACTTATGTGTATTGATTTTAAGAAAGGCATTGATGTTTATGGTTAGGTATACATTGGAGCAACGATAGTCCTTTTTTGCGAATATGCACCGCATCGATTATATGCAATGCAGGACACACTAGATAAACTAGTAATATCATCAATATGATTGATTGATTGTTTTTTATAAGATAAGTTTAATGCTAGCTAGCAACTTACCTTGGCTTACTGCATTTGCGTAACAGGCAGGCTCCTCGTGGAATGCAATGTAATCAGGTGGTTAGAGCGTTGGACGAGTTAACTGTAAGGTTCCAAGATTGAATCCCCGAGCTGACAAGGGAAAAATCTGTCGTTCTGCCCCTGAACGAGGCAGTTAACCCACCATTCCTAGACCGTCATTGAAAATAAGAATGTCTTCTTAATAACTGACTTACCTAGTTAAATAAAGATTAAATAAAGGTGTAAACGTTTTTTATATTTTTTAAATAACTAAAAATCGGCCAAATCGGTGTCCAAATATACCGATTTCCGATTGTTGAAAATCGGTCCTAATTAATCGGCCATTCTGATTAAGAGGCTCCTCTGTCCTCCACTCGTTACCTGTATTAATGGCACCTGTTAGAACTTGTTATCAGTATAAAAGACACCTGTCCACAACCTCAAACCTCAAACACTCCAAACTCCACTATGGCCAAGACCAAAGAGCTGTCAAAGGACACCAGAAACAAAATTGTAGACCTGCACCAGGCTGGGAAGACTGAATCTGCAATAGGTAAGCAGCTTGGTCTGAAGAAATCAACTGTGGGAGCAATTATTAGGAAATGGAAGACATACAAGACCACTGATAATCTCCCTCGTTCTTGGGCTCCACACAAGATCTCACCCCGTGTCAGCGCCGTGTGTATAGGTGGCAGGGAAGTCAGGCACAGGAGAGTCAAAATGGAGTGTAAATGGAGTATTTTAATAAATGTCCACGGAACATGCTCCATAACACTTCAAGTACAGACATGAACAAACATGGGTACGAGGACCCGTCGCGCACCAACACAACAAATAAACAACACTGACAATAAAACAATTTCTGACAAAGACATGAGGGGAAACAGAGGTTTAAATACACAACAGGTAATGAATGAGATTGAAAACAGGTGTGTGAGAAGACAAGACAAAATGAGACCAAATGAAAATGAAAAATGGATCAATGATGGCTAGAAGACCGGTGACGTCGAACGCCGAGCATCGTCCGAACAAGGAGAGGCAACGACTTCGGTAGAAGTCGTGACACCCCGTGGGGTCAAAATGATCACAAGAACGTTGAGCAAAAATCCCAGAACCACACGGGGGGACCTAGTGAATGACCTGCAGAGAGCTGGGACCAAAGTAACAAAGGCTACCATCAGTAACACACTACGCCGCCAGGGACTCAAATCCTGCAGTGCCAGACGTGTCCCCCTGCTTAAGCCAGTACATGTCCAGGCCCGTCTGAAGTTTGCTAGAGAGCATTTGGATGATCCAGAAGAAGATTGGGAGAATGTCATATAGTCAGATGAAACCAAAATATAACTTTTTGGTAAAACCTCAACTCGTCGTGTTTGGAGGACAAAGAATGCTGAGTTGCATCCAAAGAACACCATACCTACTGTGAAGCATGGGGGTGGAAACATCATGCTCTGGGGCTGTTTTTCTGCAAAGGGACCAGGACGACTGATCCGTGTAAAGGTAAGAATGAATGGGGCCATGTATCGTGAGATTTTGAGTGAAAACCTCCTTCCATCAGCAATGGCATTGAAGATGAAACATGGCTGGGTCTTTCAGCATGACAATGATCCCAAACACACCGCCCGGGCAACAAAGGAGTGGCTTCATAAGAAGCATTTCAAGGTCCTGGAGTGGCCTAGCCAGTCTCCAGATCTCAAACCCATAGAAAATCTTTGGAGGGAGATGAAAGTCTGTGATGCCCAGCAACAGTCCCAAAACATCACTGCTCTAGAGGAGATCTGCATGGAGGAATGGGCCAAAATATATATATATAGGGTATATAACAAAGTATTGAGATAAACTTTTTTTATTGACCAAATAATTATTTTCTACCATAATTTGGAAATTAATTAATTAAAAATCCTACAATGTGATTTTCTGGATTTTTTTCTCATTGTCTGTCATAGTTGAAGTGTACCTATGATGAAAATCACAGGCCTCTCATCTTTTTAAGTGGGAGAACTTGCACAATTGGTGACTGACTAAATACATTTTTGCCCCATTGTAAATGGGGGATACAAACATCCCAGCTCTGCAGATGTTGCTGCGAAGAGACAGAATTGTGAGATAATTTGTTTTGGTACTGACCATACGTAGCTTGTTTTTGCTCGCAGGTCCAGGATTGGCTAAAGATTTGCAACATTTACCTGGAGCCAACTCTGCAAATAGCACTGCTGGGTGATTTGAAAACACATCAATATAATAATAATAATAATACTCTTAGCAAAAATGTGTATCTTTAATTTACAATCTCTATAAATTACGAGAACAGAAGGGTTCATAACTTTTGTTAAACATCACAGCACAGTTGAAAAATATACGGTGCCAGGACAACAACCTCTCCCTCAACGTGATCAAGACTGAGGAGATGATTGTGGACTAAGGGAAAAGGAGGACCGAGCACGCCCCATTCTCATCGACCGGGCTGTATTGGAGCAGGTTGAGAGCTTCAAATTCCTTGGCGTCTTGGCGTCTAACACCAGGTGTTAGAGGAAGGCCCAAAAAAATAGTCAGACTCCAGACACCCTAGTTATAGATTGTTCTCTCTGTTAACGCACGACAAGCGGTACCGGAGCGCCAACTCTAGGTCCAAGTGGCTTCTAAACAGCTTCTACCCACAAGCCATAAGACTACTGAACAGCTAATCAAATGGCTACCCAGACGACTTGCATTGCTCTCCTTTTTTACACTGCTGCTACTCTGTTATTATCTATGCATAACTCACTTTAATAACTCTACCCACATGTATATATTTTCTCAATTACCTCGACTAACCAGTGCCCACGCACATTGGCTCTGTACTGGTACCCCCTGTATATAGCCTCGCTCTTGTTATTTTACTGCTGTTCTTTAATTATTTAGGTGTTTTCTTAAAACTGCATTGTTGGTTAAGGGCTTGTAAGTAGGAATTTCACTGTAAAGTGTTGTATTTGGAGCGTTTGACAAATAAAATTTAATTTGAAACATAAATAAAAAATGGATGGAGTTAATAGATAGATTGGCGGGGTTGAGTGGAGCTGAAGGGTGGGTGTAAAATAATGTAAAATATACTGTGTCAGTAAAATGTATATAGGTTCAGAACTTGTGTGAAACACCAGTCACTGACACTGGACAGAGGAACTCTGACTAGAAGACCAGCCTCCCGGAGTTGCCTCTTCACTGTTAACGTTGAGACTGGTGTTTTGTTGGTACTATTTAATGAAGCTGCCAGTTGAGGACTTGAGGCTTCTGTTTCTCAAACTAACACTAACGTACTAGTCCTCTTGCTCAGTTGTGCACCGGGGCCTCCCACTCCTTTTTCTATTCTGGTTAGAGAAGGTTTGCCCTGTTCTGTGAAGGGAGTAGTACACAGCGTTGAACGAGACTTTCAGGTTCTTTGCGAATTTCTCGCATGGAATAGCCTTCATTTCTCAGAACAAGAATAGACTGACGAGTTTCAGAAGAAAGTTATTTGTTTCTGGCCATTTTGAGCCTGTAATTGAACACACAAATGCTGATGCTACAGACTCAACTAGTCTAAAGGAGGCCCGTTTTATTGCTTCTGTAAATCAGCACAGTTTTCAGCTGTGCTAACATAATTATAAAAGGGTTTTCTAATGATCAATTTGCCCTTTAAAATGATACACTTGGATTAGCTAACACAATGTGCCATTGGTACACAGGAGTGATGGTTGCTGATAATGGGCCTCTGTACGCCAATGTCAATTTTCCATTTAAAAAAAATCCAGCTACAAGTCATTTACAACAATGTCTACACTGTATTTCTGATAAATTTTATTTTAAATGGACAAAAAATGTGCTTTTCTTTAAAAAAAACAAGGACATTTCTAAGTGACCCCAAACTTTTGAACAGTAGTGTATATATTTTTTCAATCTACACACAATACCCCATAATGACAAAGCAAAACCAGGTTTTTAGAAAATATTCAAAGTTTATTAAAAATAAAAAACAGAAATAACTTATTTACATAAGTATTCATACCCTTTTTTATTCAGACTGGAAATTGAGCTCAGGTGCATCCTGTTTCCGTTGAGCATCTTTGAGATGCTTCTAGAACTTGATTGAAGTCCACCTGGTGTATATTCAATTGACTGGACATGATTTGAAAAAGCACACCTGTCTACATAAGGTCCCACAGTTGACAGTGCATGTCAGAGCAAAAACCAAGTAGGAATTGTCCGTAGAGCTCCGAGACAGGATTGTGTTGAGGCACATATCTGAGGAAGGGTACCAAAAAAAAAGAAAGCAAAGTTAACTGAACTAAATGTCTATCGCCCTGTAGCACTCACTTCTGTCATTATGAAGTGCTTTGAGAGACTAGTCAAGGATCATATAACCTCTCACTTACCCGACACCCTAGACCCACTTCAATTTGCTTACAACCCCAATAGATCCACAGACGATGCAATCGCCATCACACTGCACAATCCCATCTGGACAAGAGGAATACCTATGTAAGAATGCTGTTCATTGACTATAGCTTAGCATTCAACACCAAAGTACCCTTCATGCTCATCATTAAGCTCGAGACCTGGGTCTGAACACCGCCCTGTGCAACTCGGTCCTGGACTTCCTGACGGGCCGCCCCAGGTGGTGAAGGTAGGAAACAACACCTCCACTTTGCTGATCCTATACACAGGGGCCCCACAAGGTTGCATGCTCAGTCCCTTCCTGTACTCCCTGTTCACCCATGACTGCGTGGCCACGCAAGCCTCCAACACAATCATCAAGTTTGCAAATGACAACAGTAGTACGCCTGATTACCAACAATGACGAGACATCCTACAGTGAGGAGGTGAGGGCCCTGGGAGTGTGGTGCCAGAACAATAACCTCAACAAAACAAATTAGCTGATCGTGGACTTCAGGAAACAACAGAGGGAGCACCCCCCTACCCACATCAAAGGGACCGCAGAGGAGAATCACTGACACATCACTGACAAACTGAAATGGTTCACCCACACAGACAGTGTGGTGAAAATGGCTTGGCACCTAAAACCCTCAAGATTTTAGAGATGCACAATTGAGTGCATCCTGTCGGGCTGTATCACCGCCTGGGCTCTCCAGAAGGTGGTGAGGTCTGCCCAACGCATCACCAGGGGCAAACGACCTGCCCTCCAGGACACCTACACCACAGAAAGGCCAAAAAGATCATCAAGGACAACAACCACCCAAGCCACTGCCTGTTCACCCCGCTATCATTTAGAAGGCGAGGTCAGTGCAGGTGCATCAAAGTTGGGACCTTGAGACTGTTAAATAACCATCACTAGCACATTAGAGACTGCTGCCCTATATACATAGACTTGAAATCAAAGGCCACTTTCATAATGTTTACATATTTTGCATTACTCATCTCATCACACTAGATTCTATTCTACTGTATTTTAGTCTATGCCGCTCTGATATTGCTTGTCCAAATATTGATATATTCTTAATTCCATTCCTTTAGATGTGTATTGGGAAATTGTTAGATATGTCACTGTTGGAGCTAGAAACACAAGCATTTCCCTACACCCGCAACAACATCTGATAAACGTGTATGTTATGTGACCAATAACATTTTATTTGATTAGAAGGGCCTTGGTAAGGGAGGTGACCAAGAACCCAATGGTCACTCTGACAGAGTTCTGGGAGAACCTTCCAGAAGGACAACCATATCTACAGCACTTCACCAATCAGGCCTTTATGGTAGCGGCCAGATGGAAGCAACTTCTCATTAAAAAAGGCACATGACAGCCAGCTTGGAGTCTGCCAAAAGGCACCTAAAAGACAAACAAGATTCTCTGGTCTGATGAAACCAAGATTGATCTCCTTGGCCTGAATGCCAAGGGTCACGTCTGGAGGAAATCTGGCACCATCCCTACAGTGAAGGATGTTGGCAGCATCATGTTTTACAGGATTTTTTCAGTAGCAGGGCCTGGGAAACTAGTCAGGATCGAGGAAAACATGAACCGAGCAAAGTACAGAGTGATCCTTGATGAAAATCTGCTCCAGAGCTCTCAGGACCTCAGACTGGGGCAAAGGTTCACCTTCCAGCAGGACAATGACCCTAAGTATACAGCCAAGACAACGCAGGATAGCTTCAGGAGAAGTCTCTCAATGTCCTCGACTGGCCCAGCCAGAGCCCGGACTTCAACCCAATCGAACATCTCTGGAGAGACCTGAAAATAGCTGTGCAGTAACGCTCCCCCGCCAACCTGACAGAGCTTGAGAGGATCTGCACAGAATAATGTGAGAAACTCCCCAAATACAGGTGTCCCAAGCTTGTAGCATCATACCCAAGAAGACGAGGCTGTAATTGATGCCAAAGGGGCTTCAACAAAGTACTGAGTAAAGGGTCTGAATACTTAATTAAATGTGATTTCATTATTTATTTTAAGCAAAAATCTCTAAAAACACATTTCCTTTTCCTTAAGGGGGATTGTGTGTAGTTTGGAGGGGGGGCTATTTTATCCATTCTAGAATAAGGCTGTAACATAACAAAATGTGGGAAAAGTCAAGGGGTCTGAATACTTTCCAAATGCACTGTATATGTTGCTAATATCTAGGTAGGTAGCTAGCTATATAGCTTCTTTGCAAAAAAACCTAGCATTGTACTCATGGCACAAATACCTGACTGCTACTAGGATAGTTCTGTACAAGACAAGTCCAAATTCATAATACAAATATTAGTTCAATAAAATATGGAACAGTAGATTAATGGGATCAAGGTAGCTAATAGATGTCAGCAAAGGTGTCAGCTGGAGGTGACCTGCAGGATGCTAATTAGAATTTTCTACAAAATAGTAAAATAGAGCCTAATATATTGATAAGTCACTTTGTCTGAAAGATTTACACTTACCAAAACATCACGCCAGACTAAGGCTAAAACTGAAGATGCACTATGCAGAAATCGCTCCGCCATTTCCTGGTTGATGTTATTAGTTTGCCTAATTTCAGTTTGTGACAAAATAAGAAAGTTTAGTGTAGAGAATAATTGTACCATCTAACCCATTGTGAAATACATTTTCCATAAGCAAAATATTGTATTTTCAGCTGTTTGACACTGGTGTTCAAAACCAAAAGTTTAAAAAAAATACAAGAACCATAAGCACTGGAAGCATAGAAATAGCACACGCGGAACAGATCTAACGTTTCTTAAGACTTGCTTTGAATGAGAATGACAGATATTTAACTCACATTTCTATGCGAATTTGGATACATATAGCTATATTTGGATATATATATATATATATATATATATATATATATATATATATATATATATATAGCATATTGCAGCTTTAAATGGTGAAAAAACGATTGGAAGCATTTCAGTGTTTGACCGCTAGGTTTTATGGGTATTATGACACGACCACTGTGGGGCTCAATTTACATATTTTTTTAGATTTGGTTCTATAAAAGAAAACCATTTAAACTAGCTTGCTGGCCAAGCAGAGTATATAGTTGGTGTTATTATGGATAGCAGTATAACAAAAAAAAAGTGAAGGTGGCATAAGAGTGAGGGGGACATATTTATCTACCATACCAACCATCCAGTATTAATACAAAACCAAAAATAACACATTTGGATACTCATTTACTATCCATAACGTATACTAGCTATAGTAGCGGTAGCTAGCTTACTGACCTATGTACAGTCCAGGGTCAAGCAGCCATACCGCGTGACTTTTTTTAAGTGTAAATTAATTTGGCTACTTTGCATCTATAAACTGTTGTTGTAAGATACCATTGCATACGTTCATCTAACGAGAATTGTTTTAAACAATACCTTTCTGGTTATCCAGCTGTGTCCTATCATAAGACGAAGCCTACACAACCTTCCATTTTGTCTTCTCCTCCACTGTGTTTTGCTCTCGCGGTTGAAATAAAACTGTCGCGAGAAGTTTGATTTACACTGGATATATGACGCACCGTGCTCGCGAGGTCAATTGATGGCGCAAGTGTGAGAGGTTAAATGTTTTTATTCTCACATATTTCAGTGATACTTCTATATAAACCCTACCTGGAGAGCAGATGCAACTTGTGACAAACACTTTTTGCAAGAGGCTCAAGAGTATAGCTACAAAAAAAGCAAGTTAGTACAAAATCTGTCTTCTCTACTCAAACAGTACCAAGAAGTCCTAATTCTCCTTCCATTTGCCCTTAAATACCACAATCCCTTACTTTGAATTTGAGCACACCAACAAATTACTACATTTACTACATTAAACCAAAGCTTGTCATGTCTACTTAGCCAAACCAGTTCCTAGTAGTCCACCGGGTGGCAACAAAGCCCACTTATGCCAATAAAATACTTTTAAAAAACATTGGTCAGACCTGTTTAATTTTTTTCTTAGACATTAACAATCCATTTACTATATGTACAATATGTAAACAAGAGAATATATGACAAACAAAGGGGTAAATAAACATGCTCAGAATAATATACAGTCAGTCACTTTTGCTGTTTCCTTTACCCTCCAAAAACACTATCATGGTCGAAAGTAATTCTGGAGTAGGCTTACATTGTTAAAGAATAACCAAACCATCAAAGGTTGATGAGACAAATAGTTCTGACAGAATCTGAACAGAGGGTCCAGGTGACATTCATATAAAGTCTTACAATGCATTTAAATAAAAACGATTTCCAGAGCTGAGCCATTTCAAAACATTTGGAAAGTGATTTTCATTCACAAACAGTATTTAAAAAAAAAAAAATCTCATATGCTTGTCAGAGCACTATAAATATTGTCCATGTGTCTTATTACAAAAACTTTGTACAGTTTTAACCTTTATAGTTTTTATACATCACAGTTTATTAAAATCTATGTATACACTGAGGAACTACGATATATAATGAGTATGAAACAATAAGGTAACACGGGGGGTGATTACCAACTTAACGCTATCCCTTTGAATGAAATGTCTGTGTATACCGTTCATGGATTTTCAAATACACCCTTGTCAACTCCTTACAAAATGATGAAACTTTTAAACCGCATTGACAAAACCTTTTAAACCACATTAACAATGTAGAATAATTTACATTTTAGATTGTTTGGGTCTCCCAAAAAGGGCTGGCACAGTAAAGTGCTCGGTTTCACTTCTGGTGGCAAATAACTATAAAGACTTGTGGTATATTTTAAAGAGCAGCATCACAGGTTTCAAGTTTAAGATTGTTGTAAGAACACACAAAACATTGATGTCTGATCTTTTGATGTACTTTCCTGTAGATAACTAGCGTTAAGATAGACATTAAGAAGGATATACAAATAGGATGAAAAGAGGAAAGAAAGAGTGAAAATGTATACAGACTGAAGTTTGATATCCAGATGAACTAGTCACAAGGACAAGGTAAGTGAATCCTCCAGTCTAGCACATAGACTTTGAGGAGGATGAAGGATGGCTTAAAACATCGGATCACGAGGCAGACGTTGAACAAAACAAGGGACAGGGGATGAGTCAGCTGAATCACAGAGGAGCAGGCCCATATGCAAGGAGTGTTCTTGGCGTTTTAAAGCCCTTAGCCTGGCTAGGAGAAGGTGAGGGTGTCTGTTGGTTTTGATACCTCTGTGGTCTTTCATACGGAGATTCGCTGGACATTCCCAGATTAATTGGTCGCAAAAAGGCTTGGTTTATTGGATCTGTCTCTTTGCAACAGATACATACATTTTACAGACTGCAGGATTGTAGAGTATAAAATCTGTGTGTGTGTGCAGTGTAGTGGTTAGGGCACAGTAGCACTGGCACTGTCCTTGCTCTTGTCTACACAGCAGGTAGGAGAGGGGCCTTTGTCTGTGGCAGCAGATCCTGTACCAGAAGGGGCCTGGGCACTGGAGGAGTGACCTGGTGGTTTGGCTGAAGGGTCAGAAGTAGACTCCGCCTCTGGTTCCTGCTGAGAAGCTGTTGCTGTCGGAACAGAGGGAGGCAGACATGAAAAGTACGTTCAGATGGTAAAATAAAATACAGAGAGAGAGCTAAAGAGAGTGTGTAATGTGTATGGCATGTTGGTGCCTGAAGTTTTAGTGCACAGGTACTTTCTTCTATGCATTCGTGCATATTACGTTGATTGTGTATGTAATACCTGACTGTGTGCAGGACTTCATGTGTTCTGGCCAGTGGGCTTGCTGGCAGGGGTAGTCACAGTAGCTGGTGTTCCAGCAGCAGTAGAATATGGCCTCCTTCCTGCAGTTGGCACACCACTGCTTTTTCTTGGTGTCATCCACCGCCTGCTGTTTCTCTACCTCCATCTGCTTCTTCACCTCCGCCACCAGACGCTCCCTCTCCTGCTCCAGACTCTGCCTCATCTCCGCCATAGTCAGTTCTACACGACACACAAAGACGTTTAGAAGACGTACTAATATAATTCACATTATATTGAAAAGAATGAATTATTAATATGAATGTAACATGCATTGAAATGTATACGATGCATGTTTTATGACTACAGCACAGGAATTGAATGAGTATATTATACATACAGCTATAATGCACACACTTGCATTATTAAGATGTCAGAAAACACAGATATGAAGTCCATCTCATACACACACGAATTGGCTGACACAGACTGGTTGGCTGAAGTTGTGCATTTTGATTCTGTACGGTCAGATTAAGAGCAACAATGACAAGAACCTGCCATGTGGGGAATCGTAGGTGGCTTTCAGCTAGTTTTATCTTGTTGTTGATACCATGTCTTGTTTTGAGGTGCTTTGACTGACTTCATGTCAATGCTAATATGGCTCAAATTTACTAGCCAGCTAACCAACCAACAACTCTAACAATGTACAGTACCGGCCCGCCACGAGGAATCGCTAGAGCAAGGAAATCCCATCCGGCCAAACCCTCCCCTAACCCGGACGACGCTGGGCCAATTGTGCGCCACCTAATGGGTCTCCCGGTCATGGCCAGCTGTGACACAGCCTGGGATCGAACCCAGGTCTGTTGTGACGCCTCAAGCACTGCGATTCTGCGCCTTAGACCGCTGCGCCACTCGGGATACCCCAACTTTGTCTGTTTTGCCCCATAGTTGTATTTATATATATATATAATGATACCAACCTAAAAGAGGTGGATATTTTTAAGGAACAAGTGGAACAAACCAAGATTGTGCTTCATCTCTGAAAGCTCTTGCTGATGTAGCCACTGAAGTTTCTCAATCTCTATCCTCAGCCGCCGGATCTGTGCAAAAAAACAGTTGTCACAAAACAGTGAGACAGGGGAGAGAGGTTTACCTATTTTATGGACTCAACCAAAAGTCTGTTCACAGTAGCCCTCACCTCTGCGATTGTGTTTCCTGAAGTGCTTTTGGAAAGGTCGTTGTAGATTTCTGTCATTGTTCCTTTAATCGTTTCCATCATCTGAAAGGTTCCGGTGAGATTATTACAACTCGCAGACTGATGTCAGACAGGTACATTTCCAGATCAATAAAACACACACATCAGCTGTGAATCTATAAACTTTCCCCTGTAAAGTATATTCATTCTGTGTGAGGCAGGCATATAGCATCTTGCTGACTCACTTTGTTGGTGTACTTTGCTATGTCAGCTGCCACATCTGCTGAGGCTGTGGGGATCTGAAAGTCTCCTGCCAGGTAAGAGGAGGAGGAGGCACCAGAGGTGACCAAGGTGACTGATGAGGTGGAGGTCTGGGGACCATCTTTCTGTTGCACGGCTGCAAAACACAGAAGAGGGAAAAGGAATGAAAAGAAACATCCAATAGCTCATATTAACTAAGATGAGATGAATGTGTGTATAGAATTTGGGGAGTTGTGAGTCTCGATGTACCTTTTGCTGCTTGTCTGGTCTGGTAGCGCATACTGGAAGATCCCGGCAACTGCTGCTGTGACTGGAGCTGCTGTGGACTGCGTGTCTGTGCCTGGGTCTGCGTCGGCGCCTGGACCGGAACAGGAGCCTGTGTTTGTGTTGGCGTAGACGGCTGCTCCTCCTGCTGCTGCCGCTGCACCTTCTGCATGTGCCACTTCTGGGACGACGTCTGGAACTTGTTGGCCGGGTTCCACACCACCGTACGCTGCACTGCCTGAGCCGTCTCTTTGGGCAGCAGAGGGCGCTGTTTCTTCACTGCCAAGGCGACGGCGGCGGAGGAGAGGGTGGGGGCGGAGGTGGGGGCTGGAGAGGGGGTGGTGCTGAGGGCCGTGTTGGGCTGACCAGAGCCTGTGCTGGAGGACAGGTTGAGTGGAGGGTTGATGAGTGACTGACTGGGGTCTTTGAGGTTGGACAAAGTGGCAGAGGCTGGAGAGGGTGCCACCGCGGCAGGGAATTTGCCTGGTCAGTGAAGAAATGACACTGATTAAATAACAGAACAATCACGTGTTTTCCTCCTTTCTGCTGAGCCTTTAGGCCTCAGTCTCTTACAAATGTCTGATACAAAGCAACTAGGGTGCACAAATCAAATGAAACGAGACAATAACTGAACCCTCACCTTCCAGCTTGGTGCCAAGGGGCTCCTTCGTGGCCTTGGCGACTACAGCCCCTGGCTCCCTCCTGGCCTTACGGTCGCGACCCCCCTGCTCATCCCCCAGGTCAATAACCAGCTCCCTCTCCGAGTCGGAGTCCTGGTCTGGGCCAGCAAGGGTCCGGGGTGTGCCTGCCCTCCCCTCCTCTGGGGCCTTGGGCATATCTGTGGGGGGCTGAGTCTGGGGCGTCCTGGGCTTCTCCTGGGAGTCTCTCTCTGGGCCATTGATGCCCTGTCTGTCTTTGAGCAGGGCTTCAGAGTTTTTTCTATCCCTGGTCTCTGTGACTGCCTCCTTGTCCTCTCCCTGTGTGCTCGCCTTGGGCCTCTTCCTTGACTCCCTCTCTGCTTTGTCCTTGTCGTCATGGGCGGCGCTCTTCTGTCTGTGCTCCTCATCGCTAAGGTACTCGCTGTCGCTGGAGTCAGACTTTTCGGAATCCTCTGAGTCACTGTGCTCCACGCCCTTATACACGTCCTCAGAGATCCCATCAATGCCTGCACAAGGACAAAGAAACAATACATACAGTGTTTTTCTTTATTTTTACATTGTAGAATAATATTGAAGACATCAAAACTATGAAATAACACATATGGAATCAAATGAGTATTGAATAAATTATATTTATAAATATATTTCATATTTTAGATTCTTCAAAGTAGCCACCCTTTCCCTTGATGACAGCTTTGCACACTCTTGGCATTCTCTCAACTAGCTTAATGAGGTAGTCACCTGGAACACATTTCAATTAACAGTTGTGCCTTGTTAAAAGTTCATTTGTGGAATTTCTCTCCTTCTTATTGCGTTTGAGCCAATCAGTTGTGTTGTGACAAGGTTGGGGTGGTATACAGAAGATAGCCCTATTTGGTAAAAGACCAAGTACATATTATGGCAAGAACAGATCTAATAGCAAAGAGAAACGACAGTCCATCATTACTTTAAATCAAATCAAATCAAATTTTATTTGTCACATACACATGGTTAGCAGATGTTAATGCGAGTGTAGCAAAATGCTTGTGCTTCTAGTTCCGACAATGCAGTAATAACCAACAAGTGAGACATGAAGGTCAGTCAATCCTTAAAACATTTCAAGAACTTTGAAAGTTTCTTCAAGTGCAGTCACAAAAAACATAAAAAACCAAACTGGCTCTCATGAGGACAGCCACAGGAAAGGAAAACCCAGAGTTACCTATGCTGCAGAGGATAAGTTCATTCGAGTTACCAGCCTCAGAAATTGTAGCCCAAATAAATGCTTCACAGAATTCATCTAATTCATCTCAAAAACTGTTCAGAGGAGACTGCATGAATCAGGCCTTCATGGTCGAATTTCTGCAAAGAAACCCCTATTAAAAGGACACCAATAAGAAGAAAAAAGACTTGATTGGGCCAAGAAACACGAGCAATGGACATTAGACTGGTGGAAATCTGTCCTTTGGTCTGATGAGCCCAAATCTGTGATTTTTGGTTCCAACCGCCATGTCTTTGTGAGAAGCAGAGTAGTTGAATGGCATGTGTGGTTCTCACCATGAAGCATGGAGGAGGTGGTGTGATGTGCTTTGCTGGTGACACTGCCTGTGATTGATTTCGTTTTCAAGGCACACCTGACCAGCATGGCTACCATAGCATTCTGAAGCGATACGCCATCCCATCTGGTTTGCACTTAGTGGGACTATAATTTGTTTTTCAACAGGACAATGACCCAACACACCTCCAGGTTGTGTAAGGGCTATTTGACCAAGAAGGAGAGTGATGGAGTGCAGATGACCTGGCCTCCACAATCACCCAACCTCAACCCAATTGAGATAGTTTGGGATGAGTTGGACTGCAAAGTTAAGGAAAAGAAGCCAACAATTGCTTAGCATATGCGGGAACTCCTTAAAGACTGTTGGCAAGGCATTCCAGTTGAAGCTGGTTGAGAAAATGCCAAGAGTGTGCAAAGCTGTCATCAAGGCAAAGGGTGGCTATTTTGAAGAATCTCAAATATAAAATATATTTTGATTAACACTTTTTTTGGTTGCTACATGATTTCATATGTGTTATTTTATAGTTCTGATGTCTTCACTATTATTCGACAATGTAATAAATAAAGAAAAAGCCTTGAATGAGTAGGTGTGTCCAAACTTTTAACTGGTACTGTATATGTATCATATGTCATGAGCGTATCATTTATAGGCCTTGAGACACAATTCATGAATGGTTTGTGAGTGTACCTAGTTGGGCCTTGCAGCTCTCAATGGTCTTGTCCAGGCTCCTGATTGGTCTCTTGGGGGTGGTGGTGAGGAGTGATGACCCCTGTTGTTGTTGTTGTTGTTGCTGCTGCTGCTGTACTGCCTCACTGAGCTCCTTCAGGTCCATCTCAGCCTTCACACGATCTGTGGCAAATGACACTCGAACTCAACACACAACCGAAACATAACCCCTAACCAAACACACAGCACAAGACAAGGTGCTACAGGAGGAGGAGGAGAGGTTAGATGGGACCCACCCAGGTTGAGGTTGAGGATGCTGCCTGTGCCCGGGGCCCTCTCCTGCTTGGGCACCAGACCAGGGGAGAATGGCTTGGGGCTGCCCGTCAAGCTGCCTGCATGGCCCATCTTCACTGACGCAGGGGACGCTGTGGCCAGAACACATAACACTTTAACCTCCACACATGTTTTGACTGTGACTATTCTGTAGATAATACCCCTGTGTTAGTTAGTCATATGACGTGTTAGAGAGTCAGGAGCATGTTAATTACCGGTGTAGTCCATAGACTCCTCCCCAGCACTGTAGTGGAATGGGGGGTTCCTGGGCCCTCTCTCCATCCCATCCTGCTCCACGTCAGACCCCGTGTGTACAGAGGAGTTGGTGCTCATGGGAGAGCGAGGCATGTCTGTCAGAGAGATCCTCCGCCCCATCCCGCTCGACAGAGAGCTCTTGCCCAGGAGCATCTTGGGAGACGCGGTCATGTCGAAGTTGAAGCGCATCTTGTCGGGTTTCTCCATCTTCACGGCCCCTGCCCCGGGGTTGGCTGGATCCAGCAGCATCTGGAGCTGGTTGTTGGGCGTGAAGGGGGTGCGGAAGGGGGCGTAGTTAAACACACCAAACTTCTTGCGGATGTTCTCCACATAGACCTCCATCTCCTGCATGGCGCTGTTGAAGATGCTCTTGGTCTTCTTTACAGAGAAGGGAATCTCCTTGGACATGAGGTAGCAGTTGTTGATGGGAACCCACGCCCTACGGGATAAAAAACAAAAAACAGAAAGACTTGTTAAGGAGTAGGATAAGTATAGAACCATGACTTACTTCAGAGGAGTCCAAGTAAAAAACAATGAAAAGTCCCTTCCCATCCTCTACTTTCATCCAACGGCAAGGCTCACCTGTCATGCTGTCCGAAGAAGCGTGCGTCCACCTGTCCGTCTTTCTCCCGCAGTGCTTTGGCTGGCCAGAAGGGGAAGCCCTTCAGCTTGGCCCACACCAGGGGGTGGGTATGACCCTGAGAGGGGAGGCACACCAGGGGAAAGGTCCGATAAGACAGCAGAAAGACAGTGGAATAAGATTCGCAAAGACATTCCTGTGCTCTAAAGAGTGTTTTTTGAGATTTGAAATATGACATTTATGCTAGTCTACATTTGTCTTCGGGACAAACCTAATTGTGACCCCAAGTCACATAGTATGTGGAAGGACAAAAAGTTACATTTACATCTATTAAAAATGTTAATTGCAAAAGAAGGTGAGGAACCGTTTGTCTTACACATGGCTCGCAAAACCAGTTGTCCCTCTTTTGGCACGAGGACAGGTAGCACTCTGGACAGACCTCGATTTCGTTCATCTGAAACAGACAGCAGTTTTCACATCACTGAAATGGCCATTTTACACATGGAAGGGAGAAAACAAAACACAACCCAGGCTGGTATTTCAGTCATCGTGTAGAAATGACTCACTTCATGTTCACAGATCTTCACAACGACCTTTGCTGTTGCTGTTAGTTTGTGATTACCTGCAACAATACCAAAAGACAGAAAACCATGTTGGTAAAAGCCAAGTTGTTTATCTCCAAAACAAGTAGCAGTACAGAAAGGAAACGGTGTTAATTAAGCAGGTGTTTGTGACCTACCACCATTGTAGATGATGCAGTTGTGCAATATCCATTTCATGTCAGCCAAGAAGGCTTCCGTGCAGCCATACATTTTCTTTTTCATATTCTACAAATATAGCAGAGAAAAATGTACATTATTAGAAAACACCATTTCGACTTCAGTTGAATTCACTTATGGCATGTAGTCGCTCTAGATAAAAGCGCCTGCGGGGCCTCACGATGTGGCGCAGTGGTTAAGGGAGCTGTACTGCAGCGCCAGCTGTGCCATCAGAGACTCTGGGTTCCCGCCCAGGCTCTGTCGTAACCGGCCGCAACCGGGAGATCCGTGGGGCGACGCACAATTGGCCTAGTGTCGCCCGGGTTAGGGAGGGCTTGGTCGGTAGGGATGTCCTTGTCTCATCGCTCACCAGCGACTCCTGTGGCGGGACGGGCGCAGTGCGCGCTAACCAAGGTTGCCAGGTACACAGTGTTTCCCCCGGCACATTGGTGCGGCTGGCTTCCGGGTTGGATGTGCGCTGTGTTAAGAAGCAGTGCGGCTGGTTGGGTTGTGTATCGGAGGACGTATGACTTTCAACCTTCGTCTCTCCCGAGCCCGTACGGGAGTTGTAGCGATGAGACAAGATAGTAGCTACTACAACAATTGGATACCACGAAATTGGGGAGAAAAAGGGGTAAAAAATGTTGTTGTTTTTTTTTAAAGCGCCTGCGAAATGACAAATGGGAATGTAAGGGTACCTTCTCCAGTGTTGCGAGGTCCATTGCATGGAATATGTACTCGGCATAGTCAGGGTGCTGCTCCAGAGACACAGGCTTCCAGAAGGGCTCAGTCTGCCCAGAGAGGAAACAGTCACAGGCATCAGTTCTCATAAACACACCATTCAACCTAAAGCCCTCTCTGGCTCACAGTGGGCACCTGGAGAATGTCAAAAGAACTATCAATGTCAATGAACGACTCGGTACTGGTACTCCCTGTATATAGCCATGTTATTTTTTACTAGCTATTGTTATTCGTTATTCACTGTGTACTTATTCCTTGTGTCACTATTTCAACAAAAAAAAATGTATCTTTAACTCTGCATTGATGGAAAAGGACACGTAAGTAAGCATTTCACTGTTAGTCTACGCCGGTTGATCACAAAGAATGTGACAAATAAAATGTGATTTAAAAACGTGTTTTGAACTTACCCCTGGCTGTTTCATCTTCTGGAGGGCAAACTTCAGCAGGTATGAGAGCTGATCTATCGTTAGCATGGTCATGGCTTTGCTCTGTGTCTCTATGCACTCTGCTACTGTGATTTTCTAGAAACATTTTAAAAAGTCAGGGCAAAGTGACAAACAGTAGCTAGTAAAAAACCAAAAGGGATACTATACCAAGCAGGGGGACTGGGCTAACCCACAACCACTCACAGCAGACTGCTGGGCTGGCTATTAACTATGCATCTGTGTTATGATTTATAGGAGACAGAAGTACTAGTCCTCATAGCAGCGAAATCCAGCAAACTTCCCTCTAGAGAGGGAAGTTATAGATCCTGCCCACTTTATGTTTGCCCTCCAAACAGGCTTGGGCTCAATTCCATTTAAATTCGAGATTTAAAATATGCCATGTGTATTATCCTTATTATAGAATAATATACTATGAAAATGACGTGTCATTTTCCAGGAAGAAGCCTTGTAGTTTTTGAACATTTGTAGGCTCTTTGAATGGTATTCAATGGGGAAACACGTAGCGCAACACGTAGCGCAAATATTATTTTATACACATCTTAAAATGACTGCGTTTTCACGAATTTGATGATATCATCGTCAAGCCAACTCAGAAGATTATAGGGAACTGACCCCGGAAGTATGGGTATAAGGATTTTTACATTATTTACTTGAAATTAAGAATTGAAATTGAACCAAGCCTGCCTCCAACCCCATCACCTGACACCAAAAGAGCAAACGGATATTAAGCTAGTGGTAAAGGGAAAATGTACCCGGAACACTCCCACACAACATGCGCACGGATGTACACCTACACTCCCACGGCACACACACAAGCGAGTACCTCACACTCTGGACAGAACCAGTCGCCCTCGGGCTCTGCTGGCAGTTTGAGGCACTTGGCATGGTACACCCTCGGGCAGAGCTCACAGCAGAGCACCTGGCCCTCGCGGTGGCACAGCCAGCAGTAGAAGTCATTCCTGCCGTCCTGCGGTACAACATCAACAGGGTCTGTGGTGAGTGATGGCTGCTTCACATAGTAAAAGGGACCATGTCTTAGCTCTGACTGAAATGCGGCAAGAGAAACAGGGGGCGGGTTTCAAAACACACGCAGAAAACAAACACAAAAGGTGCAGTGCAACAGAACACAGAGAGAAATACACGGTGGCAAGTAAGGCAGGATAATAAGCAAGCAGGCACCAAAACACAAGACTGTTTTGGTTGGTCTCGTCAATATCAATGTAGGTCTATCTATAAGATAGTCATGTCATTGTTCTTTATCTATAACAGAAGTTTGTGTTTCTGTCATCTGTTTATGTCATCACAGACTAAGTGCAATTTGATTGGTGACTTTACCAGGTGGACCAATAATCAGTCTTGTGTTGGATATCATGATTGACACTTCATTAACCCACATCAGCCAATCAGTGAACAAGACAATACGAGTCAGCACATATCTATGTCACTGTTCAGAACATGCAATTTTTTCCATCTGTCAGCGGAACTGAATTCAAAGATTTTGGCTTGGGGTTTAATTGTGTCATGCATGTAAAACAAAAGCATTCACAACAAATGGGAATAAATGTGCAAAAATATAAAATATTTGGCAAGCATACAATAATATGCATTAATATATATTCTTTCCAAAAAGGCTGTTTAGGTTTAGAAAAGTAATTAAGTTATTACACTCTATAAACAGTTATGATCACCAATCATCACAGCAATTATTTTAACATTTAATCATCAATACATGATACACAATCATGTATGTTTTTGCATTGTTAGAACATACAGCAGTAGCTTTCATTTAAACCTGAGGACATAATATGTTGTGCACAGACACTAGGGCTGTGCGATAACACCTAAAACTCATATCTAAATGTTTTCTAACTTATGGGTGATTCACAAAATATATCTAGATTTTTTTTAAATGTTTTCTCAAAATAAGCTTTGTTGTACAATTTAAAAGGTGAAATACACTGCATTTAAAAACAGCCACCAATAATCTATTGAATTCAGAGCTTGTGAAATCATACCAAGGTTGAGTATATTCCTTCCACAACCATAAGACCCTGTAATAATTGTATTAAAATAGTTAATAAATCACTGATCAGGCTTTCAGGTCGGTCTAGAAAAACGTCATTTTTGTTACAAATTTAAAATCAGAACCATGCATAATGCACATTCACTAATAATGTAGCAGGCATTGTAGAAAATTAACACCGGTCTCATGAACAAACTCTCAAGTACAAGCCCACGTGCTAGTGAGTAGGCAGCAAATAGTTATATTTCAAGTTTAGCCAACTTGGATCTAGGTATAATTTCACAAACTCTGAATTCAGCTAAAAAGGCAAAACAGTTGAATTGTTATGAACCCAAGCTTCTGCCCGTCTCGAACTGGTTGAACAGCATGAGTGGCCCAACCTTATTTCTCAGAATGAGAACAAGCTGCCAATTCCTTATTTCACATTTATAAAAACACAGACTAAATGGCTAGTATAACAATCTTTATTTGACTAAAATGTTGCTAGCGATATGTGGTACCGTAATGCGTGCGCGACAAACTGAACATTCATTTTCCAGAATGAATGTTCAGTGGTACATCCGTTTTAGTAGTGTCTGACTGCTCGAAATTTGAGGAGTTGAAAGAAACAGTGTATGTTTCGAAAGGTTAACTTCTCCTCCATTAGAGTAAAATAATGTCTTGATGTGTTTCGGTGTCCATAAAACCGATTCTGTTGGACCAAAGGGCTCCCGAGTGGCGCAGCGGTCTAAGGCACTGCATCTCAGTGCTTGAAGTGTCACTACAGACCCTGGTTCGATTCCAGGCTGTATCACAACCGGCTGTGATTGGGAGTCCCATAGGGCGGGGCACAATTGGCCCAGCGTCGACCGGGTTAGGGTTTGGCCAGGGTAGGCCGTCATTGTCACTAAGATTTTGTTGTTAACTGACTTGCCAAGTTAAATAAAGGTTCAATAAAAAATACAAATAGTGAGTTGAAACCGTTTGTCAGAGTGGAAGAAGTGATCTCTCATCTTTGTTGTTGTGGGTGGTAGGGGAGGGGCTTGGGAGAAAGAGGCAAAGTGAGAGGCTTGTCTAAATCTGTCCAAAATAAGCCCAATGCGTTTCTATGCGCTTATTTTGAACCTAACTTGTCGCCTGCCTTCCCACCTTTGGGACAACGACTCTCATTGTTAGGGCAGAGACATGAGCATCTCGTTATTATATACAGATTTCTGGTGTAAATGGGAGGGTGTACAGCACAGAAGGAGCAAATGAGACGAGACCAAAAAGACAACAAGCAGACATAAAACGCTCATAAAAATATATCGCCCAGCCCTAACAGGCGCACACACACACACACACACAAACCTGGTCTTTGTTGTTGCTATGGATGGCTCCAGGTTTCTTCTTCTTCTTCAGGGGGCTGGGGGAGGTGTCTGAGGGGGAGTGGCCATTGGAGGAGTGGGTGGGGCTGGAAACCTTCCTCTTCTGAGCCACCAGCGACCGCTCTGCTGACCCAGGGTCAGACACTAGTGGCCGAAGTAGAGGGAAAACCAGGTCACCATACATACAACACGGAACAAGAGTAGCAGCTTATTAATGGATTCCACGTTGCGTCACGATATTGTTTTGATTGTTCGTTTTAGGACTGCTGCCTAACTGAGCATTCTATTCAATGCGTCCTCATTGGGCACTGATGAAGATTTGGTCTAAAGTGCATTACTGTGTCTAAAGTCGGCAAATAATTAGTTGGAAAACCCTTTGTCGTTATTTTGAGGTAGCCAGATTGACTTTAGATGCAGTATAACGTTAGCTAGCTAGCTAGCTAAGATTGAAGGGAGACAGATTTCACTAGCTAACGTTAGCATTGCTCGTTCATTTGACAAACTTTGCTTGCTAATGACAACATTGCCATCTGTCTAAAGTAAATTGACAACATGATGATGGCAAAGTTGATTCCTACTAAATATGTGCCTACTTTAGCAATGTCATCATATTCTCAAGCCCCTATATGTGTAATTTAGACAAAACAGTCAAACTTTTGCACATTAATATGGCTGCAGCATCTGTAGAATGTTGATAGCAATGGCAACGAAGTGAACGAGTGACGGAGGGGCAACTCATGAATATGAGGCTTAGGAGAGACTAGACGCCTGGCATGAAAGACTAGAGAGGCAGAGACACTCCCAGTCACAGGCCAGTCTACACAACGACCGGCTCCATCGTCTTCGGTACTACTCAACTAATCTTTCCTCAGACGGGGGATAAGAGTCATTGTGAAGGTCAACGGCAGTGTAAAGCCTAAACCTTTCTTTTGTTAGCAGAACCCCATCACTGAGAGACAAAATACAGTAGTGCTTGCCCAGGGATACCGACCAGATAAGAGATTTTGGCCACCAAACCTTACTGCTTGGTTTCCCAATCTGGCAACGAATTTCATATGATACGTTAACATCTGATCATCCTTGCTACGCCAACCACATTCCAAGGGAAGTGTGGTCGAGGGCCTGTGACAAGTGTACACATGTGAAGGATGCCTCCTTCACCAATCCCTGAGGCAGTGTTGCTCCATTACAGTGATATGATAATAACTCAATGGCAGAATGGTTGCTCAGTGTAGCTCAATGAGATCCACAACAAACATGTTTAAATGTAAGATCAATACTAAAAGAAGAATACGAGAATAAGCGGTCCTCTCAAAACACAGTAACATTTGTCTTAGTACGCAAAGGCCTTGTTCTTACCTTTGGATCGCACGGACACATCCATCCCCTCTACCCCCTCGGACTCGGTCTTTACCTCCTCCTCAGCCAGACTGCACAGAGCGAGGGCAGAGACAAAAAGAAAAGGGAGAGTCAGGCACAAACGTTGTTCACGAACTAAATCCTGCCACACAGTAAACAAGTGGAACACCACCTAAGGCAGGACCCCCAGAGGACAAAGTCACCAGAGTTTCAGCAGGTTTCCACTGCGGTTTCCTCATGCCTGCTTTAATGAGAAACAGCAATAGGTTAACAGTGTTAGGCCACCAAATCTAAGGTGCAACCAACGGGTCACAAAATTTACTTGGACCTCAGAGCCACGGCCTTCATGATCATCACAGAAGACATCCTATGAGTGTCTATAATCATTGGTCAACACAGTCAGATAAACTTAGGTGTTTGTGTTCCATGGGGTGCCACTGGAGAGGATCTCCATGGCAACAAGTCCTCTTGATTCAGCTGGGCGACAACTTGTGCTTCAGCGCAACAAACAAGGCCACCCAAACAGAGAGTAGGCTGTGTGCTCCTGTCCTCCAGGAGACAACGGAGAGACAAGGGCTTCAGTCCTGATGAGGGCCATGCATTGATGAGTTTGTTTGCATCTCACTTTGCCCACCTACCTACATTCCAAGACGCTCTTTCAGTACAGCGCAAGTTCATTCAAAAGCGGAATGCCTCAAAAACAATGATTCCCGAAAACACAAACAATTTGCATAGGCTATGCCACGCAAGGATTTGTACCTTCAAAATGGACGGTGAATCACAGAAAATTGCCTCAGACAGTCATGGATGAGAGAGTGTAATGTGAAGGTGCTTCTTGGTAGCCACTCAAACCCCCAGCTCTAACAACAGGTGTCCCTAAAGGCTGTTTAGCCTATTCCTAGAAACCCACTGCACCAGATCACTTTAGTAAGCTTTACGGAGTCAACCTTGGTCTTATTAGCTAACTACAGGTTTTTACCGGTTACATTGGTCTGTTAACTAGCCCAAACATCGTGTTCTGAACAGCCCAAACAATAAATCAGATTTCCACAGCAAATCATATCAATATATAAAAATATTTTTTTTAAAATAGAGCTTCTTTCATTCAAAGAAATGCCCAAATCAAAGCCTGTAGCTTTCTGTGTCTCTGGTTCCGCTCTCATCTCATTTCCTCTCAGGAAGAAAGAGGAGGAGAAGAAAGGGGGGGTCCACGGTGATGAATGGGGTTCTTTGAGAGTTCAGCCCCTCCTTTGTCAGTGCCACTGAGGGCCTCGTTCCAAGGATGTCGTCCCATTCATCGCCCTCTTAAAGAAAATCCTCCTCGGGAATGGACCCACCACAGGACACACGCTGAACCAGTTCAGGCTCTTAGCCCTGGTGGCTCCTGGTGGAGGTGGATGTGGCAGTGGGCAAAGAACGTCTAGGTACAGGTAGCCTAACAGGCAAATATCCAGCACTGGCTAGATAGAAAAACAGCCTTTGGACAAGGTTCAAGAAGTGGCCACGTGGGAAAGTTGAATGAGATTAGAGTTTATCTATTCTTAGGAATCCACATCCATCACAGTCATTGATCTAAAAGGGAAAAAAGGACTGAGTAGAAAAAGGAGGGAGCACAATGCTCCAGAGCTGAGGGCAGCCATTGATGAGCCCAAACATGACTACCACTGTAAAAGGGGCCATTAACTAAATCTACTAAACCAATAGTGCCACCCTCCATTAACACAATGTAAACCTTGATGTCCTGCTCGTCAAACCAAGTCCATGACATTGATCATTCATAAACCCAACAGAGGAAAAGTCTCAATCAATGATCACCAGGTTAAATCACCACTATCAAAACGACTGTAGCATAAAATAATCCCTAATGTCATTTGGATAATGAAAGAAGATGAAGTAGACACAAAAAGGAAGAAAATTACAAATAATCCAGCATATGAACCTTTTCTTGTTCAGACACGCTGCTGACAGATAACCCCCTCTGGGGCCTTGCTGTTCTGGACACAGAGAGCGAACAAACAAAACGAGGCCCACATGAAAGAGAGCTAATGTTAGCCAACTCTCTGTGCTACGTGTGCTAGCAGCGAGAGCACTGTGGGATGACAGAGTACTGTTAGCATGCAGCCCAGCAGTGAGCCAAGGTTTACACTCTTTTATTCACTCAAAAATAGGCTCACCGAGCAGCCAGCATGACATAATAACCACCTGATCCTGTAGCTTCTGACTAGGCAGATAGTTTCTCTCTCTCTCAACTGGTCATCCTATGTTCTTCCAGAGGGCATTTCAGACCAGGAGCAGTATTCCAGAAACATGCCAGAACAGATAGCAGAAAAATCTTCAGGATCTGGGAATATTCCAGATGAGCAAAATTCAGGATAACATGATAAACACCCACCCTCCGCAAGGAGGAATGCCTGATAGAAGAAAAACACACACACACACACTGACTCTGTGCCTTAAGATTCCACTGGCTCCTCAGAGAGACAGTCGAGCAGAGGCAGAGCAGGGTTCTCTCGTCACAGAAAATGGAGGCCACAGCCAGCTCCCCTCCCCCCTCTCACACATCCCCCACACAGACCGAGGCACCAGTCACAGGCACGGCCCCCCCCCCACACACACACACACACACACACACACACACACACACACACAGGAGGACCAGGGGATCCGTGGAGATTACAGTTCAACATCCAAACATCAAAACACAGTTAAGCCGAACCACATTTGATTCAGGGTACAGAGGGAGGGAGACATAGATGAGGGACAGGTGGAGAGAGAGAGAGAGAGAGAGAGAAGATAAATCCAGCTAATTGGAGATCATTCTTATCCATTTTACCCCCCGCCCGTCTTCAGTCTTGCTTTCACTGAACGCACTGCCGTCGAAGAATAATTAGGCTTAATAATAAGAGGGGGGTAAGACACTATGAGAGTAAAGACAGATCTGACAAACCCATGCTGTATCCCTGAAGAGAATACACTGTTTTGGTCTCATGCAACACAGTGGTGTCTCATGTGAGCGAGGGTCTGGGTTCCTGATCAAAAACCTGCTATCCTGCTCTGTAAGTGGTGCCATAAAAGCAGGGTGGTTTTGTTGTATGCTTTGAGTTGGTAATGTGTCCTTGAATCCACTGAGAACCAGTATTGTTGATAGAGAAACAACCTGGCACCCTCTTCAACCTGCAACCCCTGTCCTCCAGAGAGAAGACTGACTCTGAGAGACATAACAAGATACAAACAATACCATCAAGGTTAAATGTACTGTTCGCTCAAGACAATATGAAACAACTAGTTTTAGGTACAGTCGTGCAGAAATAGGTGCCAGGCTTTTGCCTGCTTTTTCATACTATAAGATTCCTTATACACATGATTCAATTTTGTCTGAATTTCTTAACCGAATAACATGTTCTTCAACAGAGATAATTGAAGTGTGGTAGCATACCTTGTGATAGATATAGCACAGAATATGCAAGAAAATCATTCAGCCTGGTTTTTACATTGGGCTGGAGGGGATGAAACAAAGATGGCTGTGGAATTTTCCAGAAGGCCCCTGCTCTCCCTGTGCTGCTGCTCTCACAGCGATTTTCAAGCTTTAACCTCGGCTGCTGCTGTAATTGGCTGGAGGGTCTGCAGGGCGGGACAGGATTGGTTGGCTGTTCTATGCCACATGGCTCCCTGTGTGCAGGCTTCCCTCTTCCTTAAAAACATTTTCTGCTGCAATGCAGAGATTCCCCCTGCATTAAAACGGTGTAATTTCCCCTCGGTTTAAAACGTTGTCTGTTTTGAGTGTGACTGAGTGAACCAGGTAGAGGCTTTAGAAGAGGGATGAGTTGTTGTTTGTGGTTGAGAGGCAGTAAATCACAATTTACGAGCAATGTTGCCTCAGCAACCCCCAGCAACCCCAGACGATCGTCTAAAGATAACCTGTCACCAGATTACTAACATACCCACTAACGTAACACTAACGGAGCACGGCATGAATTTATACACGTCTCCAAACTCACCTAAATGTCAATGACTGTAATATGAAGCATGCTTTGTGTAGAGCTATACCAAGATGGTTGAGAGTAAGGAATGTAGAACCCCCCCCCCCCCACATAGAACCCCCCCTAATCTAGGTTTGACACTGAAGGTTAGGCTTTTGCTCATCATTTTTTCAAAGTGAACCGTGCATTTTAAAATCTGCCGTGCCATGGTAACTTATTACACATTTAGAACCTAAGAATTACTTTCTGATTCATGCAATGAATCACTGTTAGGCACTATTTGGAAACAAAGTAGGGGGCTAATTATTAATTGTGATGAATTATTTGAACTAAGAACCATAAAGTAATTTCCAATTTAAACACCAGTGGAAACAGTACTGTAAAATAAAGTACTACCAAAAAAGATTCTTGTGAATTGAGAGCCAGCTATGCAGTTTCACTTACCTATTTACAAAGGAGATACGATTCTCTTGAACCAAGTATTACAGAAATGTCAAACCAGGCATTTAAATGAAGCAGTAGATCAATGGTGTTTTTGTCTCTACAGCTATAAATAGGTGAGCGAGGCCCGAGTGTTGCCAAGGAGGGGAAGAGAAAACAAGCACGCAAATACGGACAAATATGAGTCGAGCTGAAGACAAACACAACGCGCATACGAAATACACACAATCAACAATTGCAAAAAAAATTAAGTGCTTCTCTGGTAGTTTATATCTGTGATGACGAGAGCAGAGCTTCACACAAAATGGCCACTGTTTGAGGGGCACAGAGCAGAGGAAGCAGCTTTACAAGGATGAGTGCTACAGAGTCAACGTAGCACAGGCCTGTAAACTTGAAGCTTTGGGCCTCCCTATATCCCAATGAGCTTCAAAACAACTAGCCTATTAATGTGTAGAGGAAGAATAAAATAAATGTTCAATTGACAGGGTGAAATTCAAGAATTCCCTTCAGACAACCCATTTTTGGTTGGGACAATGAATGAACTCTGAGGACCCTGTGTGAGTTCTGATGTGGGTGAGACTGGAGAGGCATTTAGCCTCGTGCGGCAGGCATTCACTGCCTTGTTTGTACCTGCATCAATTGGTGAAGAATTATGATCATATCTGCAGAGAAAATCATTACATTCACTGACATCCTCACTGTTCACCCCCCCCCCCCCCCACAGTGTTCAGTTTTCCATCAGCCCCTCCCTAAAGACACCCCCCCCCCATGGTCCCTCTAACAGGCACATCTGTTGCCCTCACGTCCATGCTCTCTGGCCTGGCATGACACACTAGATCACAAAAACAGAGACAATCTGCTTTAAAAAGATACTTAACACCCCCCCCCATCCCTCTACCACACTAACCCTTTTTCTGCCACCCATCCCCCGTCATCTCTGACTCTGCCATGACACGCAACTAGGCTGGCGCAGCAGAGAGGAGAAAAGAGAGTGCACACTTGGATCTCACTCTCTTTAGCATTGTAAAAATAAAAAAATAAAAAAAAGTCAAGGAAAACAAGGATTTGCCATGGCCCACTGCATGGTAGTCTAGATGTCTTGGGCACACGTGACCCTGCTACACAGAGGGACAGCAGGGATGAGTCCTTATCCAACCCCCCCACCTCAGCTCTCTATGGAGCAGGGGCCTTGCGAGGCCTAACCCGCCCACAAAGCTCCCCTACTCCTTTGGGAAAGCAATCTGTGATTTTCAGGTATTCACATTTAGATTTGCACAACAGACACACAACAGAGTAGAAGGAGAAAGGAATGTTGTAATTAGAGTTGAAATAAAGACAGGGCTTACCTCTGTGGATGCATGGCTCCCTGACACACTGTTATGTCAACACTTATAAAACATGGAGGACACTCTCAGCCCGGGAAGGCTCCTCTCTTCAGGCAAGGCGATCAGGCCCGTCTGATGGTAGCCAGGCCCTGACTGGCCCCTTTCTCACAAGCGAGATGTAAGGCCGCATCCGATTGGCCGAAGCATTTCCTGAGTAATTATCTTTGTTCAGCGCAGGCAGGAGCAGCTCTGAGTGCGGGAGAGACAGGGAGAGAAAAAAAGAGAGAAAGCTAGGCCCTAATTACAAAATAACACATTTAACTGCATTTCAGTGACCTAAAGAACACATATAACAATGTAATACCGTTACCTAAGGTTGCATCTGATGCACGTTGTGTTATTTTCATGGATAATATATTAGAAATGTCAGCATGTAGAAAATGAAAAAAGGACAACAGGGCTGCTCTGCTGTAGCCTCCATTTTTGTAGAGAAGGCCTTTGTCTAAACCCCTCCCTCCTCCTCAACTGTCTTCAGGCGAGCGAGAGAGGGCACACAGTTCTTCACCAAAACAACTACAACCAAGGCTAGAAGAAATTGCACACCATTTAGAATGTAGACCAGGGAATCTGTCCCTATAACATTAGTGGAATTAAAAATAACTAAATGGTAAATCCATATTATATAAAAAATTAGGATTAACATAAAAGGGAACAGGTTACAAATATTCTGTAATAAATATAAATGAATTCAATACAAAAGGCTATATATGGGCTTGTTCCAAAATAAAAGTATAGCTGTTATGTACACTATTTCATATGACGGGAGACAATGATCTGCTAAAAGCTTTTAAAAAATGTTGGTGGAAAAATAATACTTTCATAATTAATAAATCATCAGGCCAAAAATCATTATTTTAAAGTACAGGCCAAATAGACTAAAAAAAAACATGCAAGTGGGCCTCCTCAAAATGAGAGGCCCATATTGTTTTTGCTAAAATTAAGTTTAGAAATAAATATACAAAATACCTATAAAAATGGCTAATTTTGGGGCTGTGTGTACGTTTGTTGTAGGGATGTCCCAGCTGTGGAATATTCTAGTTTGTGTATGGTTATTGTTTTGGAGTATTCTATAAGGCCTAATCCATATCATATAGGCAGGCATAGGCTAGTTCATTTCTGGTCCTACAATTGAGGTTGGAAAGGGTGCGTAATACATGACAAAAGTTGGGGAAAGGGATGGCATTTTGTAATGCCAGACCCAAGAAGGTTAGTGTGTGCATGTAGGTGTGTTCCAAGAAACCTCCCGCTTGCATCATGTGCTTTGTGATATCATCAATAATTCACTATACCTAGGTAACAGCCCGTCTGTTATCGTTCATGATCTCAGACAGGAGTTTGAAAATTAGAGTAGGTTTTAAATAGCCAAACAGGCCACACTCACAACACAGAGGTTACAAGCAATGGTAACACTCTGTGCTTGTAACTTCGATTGCCATTCACTGTGCCCTCGCCATTTGCCCCCATTCCTTGCCACAGGGACGGCTTGTGAATAGAAAAGTGATTATATCTATACAAAGGAAATGTTGTTGTGAGCACAGGATGTGTGCTTGGTGGAGAAGTGGGGCTTGAAGAACACAGAGGTCATTGGTTTTATAACAAACACATGTGCAATGCTGTCCTCTAGTGAATACATGGAGAAAAGCGACAGTCAGGCTATTTTAAATGCAGGTTCAGGCACCCCTATCCCTTTTTTTTAAATTTAAGAACACATCCTTATTTACAATGAACAGTGGGTTAACTGTCTTGTTCAGGGGCAGAACAACAGATGTTTACCTTGTCAGCTCGGGGATTCGATCTGGCAAACTTCCGGTTACTAGTCCAATGCTCTAACCACTAGGCTACCTGCCGCCCAAAACCCTCACTCTTCACGTCTGCCTGATGTCTCTATATGAATACGTGTCACTGGTCAAGTGCTAAATGTTACTTTAGTCGCCTTGCCTAATTTGACAGCTGTCTAGCCTAGATAGATAAGACGTATGCTCCTCTGAACAATTTATGCTCTATGTTGCCTAAAAGGACAACTGTTTGGGCATATGGTTATAGCTGTGAGCCCTTTGCTATGTGCTCTTTTTGGGAATCTAGGCCAGGTTACAGTGAACACTTGTTTGACAAATTTGTATGGCAAATGTTGTTGAAAGGGTTAGGCCTACTTTGATTGGTTTTCAATCAGCTCATACTCCTGGTCCCTTGACCATTGCGTAATGTTCATGGAACAGTTAGGAGTTAGCTAGGTTTAAAAAGTGAAGTGTACAGAAAAAGTCATCCATCACTGTACTCCCACTACAGGGACATGCAGACATTGAGATATCTGATTTCTGGCATTTGTACAATTGATATGGCGAAGCCAAATCATGCCATAACAACTCATATCGATATGGTTTGACAACCTATTCCAAAATAAATATGTTGCACAACGTTGTTATTCTTGAATGTGAGGGCTGGGGTCAGGAGGTCAGGCATGGCTGAATAAGTGACAGGCCAGGGTGAAAGGCATTAAGAGTAGGGTGAGACTATATTATTGCTAGCGAGGTTGTTTCCTTTTGTCTATCTACAGTACTTAAATATACTTTACACTTGCAAAGTGTCGCTAACTATATCAAACTGGATTTACCACAACTTTCTTTGCGTTCAGTGTGCTCTGCCGGATAGCAAGTTAGCCTAACGCGTTACTGTACCTAGCTAGCTAATAACAGTTTCCCGGTTCACATTGAGAAATGTACCGATTTTAAAACGCTTTATGTTACTTAAACTAAAGGAATAAATGGTCTTTCACGTAAAACAATCAATACGTACCCGGAAATGAAGACAGCTATAGAACAATATTTATGACTGGACAGAATGAAAAATGGCTTGGAGGTAACGTTTCCCCACATAGTCTCTAAACATTCTGTACAGTCTTTGGTATCCGCTTCGTTGCTTCAACGTTGGAAAATCTCCTTCTCAAAAGCCATTGGATGAAAAGCCAAAGGCTCCTCCCCTCGACCTCTTCATGCAAAGGGATTTGATAAGGAGCAGAGGAGCGAGGAGTATGCAATCATAGAATTAGGAATTAGATGGCTTACTATTTACACATGATAATTACATGGTTAAAAACGTAGTGTAATAGGATATATATGAATGCAATATAGACCTTCCTCCCCATGACTTGGGATAGGAGGCTTCCCGACACCTCCTCCATCAATTCCCTTGCACGTCATTTGTTCAGCCTAGTGTCAATCATGAGTTCAACGAGGCGGGATTTTCTAGCTACGTCCTATGGGCGGTTCATGTGTAGGAACTGGGTCAGTGCTATCCGAATCCTTTGGACTACCCTAAACTTAATTTTACATTTCAAATTCAATGGAGTGGGGACATCCCAAGGATCCTGGATAACACGGACCGTAAGAATAGCCGGCAGGAAGCATTTGAACACCTTTCTCGTCCTAGCACAAGCGTTAAACTCATTCCACGGAGTGTCTGGCTGCGTGTTTTTACTTGACCCTTGTATTTGATTGATGAATTAAATTCACAAATTAGGGGATTACTCCCCTCACCTGGTTGTCTAGGTCTTCATTGAAAAGAAAAACCAAAAACCCGCAGACACCCCGCCCTCCGCGGAATGAGTTTAACACAACCCTATCCTAGCAACAGAATATTATGTCGTTGTTGTCAAAGTCGTGCGGTTGATTTGAAGGCTTGATCATGCGCTGTTCCGCGCGAGACGACCGTTCAGGGTTGCCAGGTTCTGCACAAAATGTATTTGCACAATGACCACTCAAAACCCGCACAAAAGGCCTGAAACTAGCTAAATTATTATTATTTTTCACAGCAAGAGGAGTTGCCATATGTATACAATAAACCCTTTTTCCATAACGTTATCGAGCCATTTAAGAAGGAATATCATAGTAACTTGTAACAACTTTAGAAGCAAAATTTGGGTTTCCTCAAAATAATACTTATTGCAAGCTATGACATGATGTAATAAAGGAATTTGAATATGTGACAAGTGAAAAGATCATTCTCCCATATTAAAACCTATAGGGACAGGATCGCTGTCCCTATACCCGGACGGCTGATGCGCTAACGGGTGGTAATGTGTCTAGAATGATGCTGTAAGTAAGAGCAACTTTCCAGGACATAGACATGTCTTATATGGGCAGAAATCTTAAATGATTGTTAATCAAACTGCCCTGTCCAATTTACAGTGGCTATTACAGTGAAAAAATGCCATGCTATTGTTTGAGGAGAGTGCACAACAGCAAAAAACTTTTATCACGGAACTGGTTTGATACATTCACCTCCGAAACAAAATAATGTACTTACACTTACTATGAGCTATGCCCAAGATGGCATAGCAGTCAGACGTCCTTTGTCCTCGTCTTGTCGTGTCCCGTATATATATATATTTACACCTTTCTTCGCATATCTTTTATATATTTTCTTTTCCAAAAACTCAACTTCAAAACATTCTCCTGCAACCCACCTCACCAATTTAAAAAATATATATTATTTACCTCAAATCTGAAATCTACAATAGAAGCTAGCCAGAAGCTAACCAGAAGCTAGCTAGAAGCTAACCAGTTTACTGGCTAACGTTAGTATTCAGCTAACCACGGTTTGTGGTCATCAGCTATCCTTTAGCTCGAAACTCTATCGGCAGTTTTGTACAACGTGACTCAGACCAGAACATACCGGACCTATTTTTCTCTCCATATCCCCGGATTTCAACCGCAAGCTCTGGACATTTACACCTGGATCTCGCAGCTAGCTGGCTGCTATCCGTTTGACTATTTGGCTTACGTCGATCCCGGAGCAAACATCAATTATTCCGGAGCTAGTCAGCTGAAGAGTTCCATCAGCCACTCCTGGGCTACAATCACCTATCCGGACCCGTTTTACTGCCAATGCGGAGCCCCACCTGGCCTTCACAACTGGACTACCGACGTTATCTGCCCGAGGGAGTTATCCAACTGGCCCCTCTGTCACGACGTTACTTGAACGCTGTAACGGCTTTCTTCTGTTGAAGGAGAAGCGGACCAAAATGCAGCATGGTATTTTATGTTTAATGAAGAACGAAAAAACACGAACAATACAAAAAACAACAAACGGAACAACAAACCTAAACAGTCCTATCTGGTGAAGACACAGAGACAGGAACAATCACCCACGAAAACACTCCATGTGCTCCATGTGGACTGCCAACTCTGGCTGCTCCATGTAGACTGACAGCTCTGGCTGCTCCATGTAGACTGACAGCTCTGGCTGCTCCATGTAGACTGACAGCTCTGGCTGCTCCATGTAGACTGACAGCTCTGGCTGCTCCATGCAGACTGACAGCTCTGGCTGCTCCATGCAGACTGACAGCTCTGGCTGCTCCATGTAGACTGACAGCTCTGGCTGCTCCATGTAGACTGACAGCTCTGGCTGCTCCATGTAGACTGACAGCTCTGGCTGCTCCATGCAGACTGACAGCTCGGGCAGCGCTGAACAGGCGGGAGACTCCGGCAGCGCAAGAGAGGAGAAAGGCTCCGGAAGCGCTGGAGAGGCGAGGCGCACTGTAGGCCTGATGCGTGGTGCTGGCACTGGTGGTACTGGGCCGAGGACACGCACAGGAAGCCTGGTGCGGGGAGCTGCCACCGGAGGACTGGTGTGTGGAGGTGGCACTGGATAGACCGGACCGTGCAGGCGCACTGGAGCTCTTGAGCACCGAGCCTGCCCAACTTTACCTGGCTCGATGCCCACTCTAGCCCGGCCAATACGAGGAGCTGGTATATACCGCACCGGGCTATGCACCCGCACTGGAGACACCGTGCGCACCGTGCGCTCTCCTACCTGGCAATAGCCATACTCCCTGTGCTCCTCCCCCCCCCAAGAAATTTTTGGGGCTGACTCTCGGGCTTCCTTCCACGCCGCGGTGCTTGCTTCGCCATCTCCATTCTCCTATAACCTTCTTCGCACTGCTCCAGTGAATCCCAGGCGGGCTCCGGCACTCTCCCTGGGTCAACCGCCCACCTGTCTATTTCCTCCCAAGTAGTGTAGTCCCGATATTGTTGCTCCTGCTGTTGCTTCTCCTCATACCAAAGCCTCTCAGCACTCGCCACCTCCAGTTCTTCTTTGGGGCGGTGATATTCTCCAGGCTGATCCCAGGGTCCTTCTCCAAACAATTCGTCCTCCCATGTCCATTCCTCCTTTCGCTGCACCTGCTGCCTGTTACCACGCCGCTTGGTCCTGTTGTGGTGGGTGATTCTGTAACGGCTTTCTTCTGTTGAAGGAGGAGCGGACCAAAATGCAGCGTGTTATTTTTTAGATATGTTTAATGAAGAACGAAAAAACACGAACAATACAAAAAACAACAAACGGAACGTGAAAACCTAAACAGTCCTATCTGGTGAAGACACAGAGACAGGAACAATCACCCATGAAAACACTCAAAGAATATGGCTACCTAAATATGGTTCCCAATCAGAGACAACGATAATCACCTGACTCTGATTGAGAACCGCCTCAGGCAGCCATAGACTATGCTATACACCCCACACAACCCCAAGACGAAACACACCACAAATAAACCCATGTCACACCCTGGCCTGAACCAATAAATGAAGATAAACATAGATAAATATAGACCAGGGCGTGACAAACGCCCATCTGAGGCCCGCTAATTGTTAGCTGTCTTATCGGCTGCTATCTGAATAGGTCTACCGGACAATTTTTCTTGGGTCACTATAACTATATCTATTTTGCCAATTGGATTGATCCCCTCTACCACACGGAACCTCACTAATCTACCGACGGAAACGCACGAGGTGGCTAAAAACAGACCTCCATCATATGCTAGCTTGCTACCGATGGCCCGGCTAGCTGTCTGAATAGCCGTGACCCCAACTAACCTCACTACTCACTAGACCCTTATGATCACTCGACTAAGCAAGCCTCTCCTTAATGTCAATATGCCTTTTCCTTTGCTGTTCTGGTTAGTGTTTATTGGCTTCTTTCACTGTAGAGCCTCTAGCCCTGCTCACTATACCTTATCCAACCTTTCAGTTCCACCACCCACACATGCGATGACATCGCCTGGTTTCAATTATGTTTCTAGAGACAATATCTCTCTCATCAACACTCAATACCTAGGTTTACCTCCACTGTATTCACATCCTACCATACCTTTGTCTGTACATTATACCTTGAAGCCATTTTATCGCCCCCAGAAACCTCCTTTTACTCTCTGTTCCAGACGTTCTAGACGACCAATTCTCATAGCTTTTAGCCGTACCCTTATCCTATTCCTCCTCTGTTCCTCTGGTGATGTAGAGGTGAATTCAGGCCCTGCAGTGCCTAGCTCCAGTCCTATTTCCCAGGCACTCTCTTTTGATGACTTCTGTAACCTTAATAGTCTTGGTTTCATGCATGTTAACATTAGAAGCCTCCTCCCTAAGTTTGTTATATTCACTGCTTTAGCACACTCTGTCAACCCGGATGTTCTAGCCGTGTCTGAATCCTGGCTTAGGAAGACCACCAAAAATTCTGAAATTTTCATCCCTAACTACAACATTGTCAGACAAGATAGAACTGCCAAAGGGGGCGGTGTTGCAATCTACTGCAAAGATAAATGCCTTCCTCACTATAAGCATGCCCCATTCAAGAAATTCAGAACCAGGAAAATATATAACCCTTGGTTCTCTCCAGACCTGACTGCCCTTAACCAACACAAAACATCCTATGGCATTCTGCATTAGCATCGAACAGCCCCCGTGATATGCAACTTTTCAGGAAACCAATATACACAGGCAGTTAGAAAAGCCAAGGCTTTTTCAAGCAGAAATTTGCTTCCTGCAACACAACCTCGAAAAAGTTCTGGGACACTGTAAAGTCCATGGAGAATAAGAACACCTCCTCCCAGCTGCCCACTGCACTGAAGATAGGAAACACTGTCACCACCGATAAATCCACTATAATTGAGAATTTCAATAAGCATTTTTCTACTGCTGGCCATGCTTTCCACCTGGCTACCCCTACCCCGGTCAACAGCACTGCACCCGCCACAGCAACTCGCCCAAGCCTTCCCCATTTCTCCTTCTCCCAAATCCAGTCAGCTGATGTTCTGAAAGAGCTGCAAAATACGGACTCTACAAATCAGCCAGGCTAGACAATCTGGACCCTTTCTTTCTAAAATTACCTGCCAAAATTGTTGCCACCCCTATTACTAGCTTGTTCAACCTCTCTTTCATGTCGTCTGAGATTCCCAAAGATTGGAAAGCAGCTGCGGTCATCCCCCTCTTCAAAGGGGAGTACACTCTTGACCTAAACTGCTACAGACCTATATCTATCCTACCCTGCCTTTCTAAGGTCTTCGAAAGCCAAGTCAACAAACAGATTACCGACCATTTCGAATCCCACCATACCTTCTCCGCTATGCAATCTGGTTTCAGGGCTGGTCATGGGTGCACCTCAGCCACGCTCAAGGTCCTCAACGATATCTTAACCGCCATCGATAAGAAACAGTACTGTGCAGCCGTATTCATTGACCTGGCCAAGGCTTTCGTCTCTGTTAATCACCACATCCTCATCAGCAGACTCGACAGCCTTGGTTTCTCAAATGATTGCCTCGCCTGGTTCACCAACTACTTCTCTGATAGAGTTCAGTGTGTCAAATTGGAGGGTCTGTTGTCCGGGCCTCTGAGTCCCTATGGGAGTGCCACAGGGTTCAATTCTTGGACCGACTCTCTTCTCTGTATACATCAATGATATCGCTTTTGCTGCTGGTGAGTCTCTGATCCACCTCTACTCAGACGACACCATTCTGTATACTTCTGGCCCTTCTTTGGACACTGTGTTAACAACCCTCCAGGCGAGCTTCGATGCCATACAACTCTCCTTCCGTGACCTCCAATTGCTCTTAAATACAAGTAAAACTAAATGCATGCTCTTCAACCGATTGCTGCCTGCACCTGCCCGCCTGTCCAACATCACTACTCTGGACGGCTCTGACTTAGAATATGTGGACAACTACAAATACCTAGGTGTCTGGTAAGACTGTAAACTCTCCTTCCAGACTCACATCAAACATCTCCAATCCAAAGTTAAATCTAGAATTGGCTTCCTATTTCGCAACAAAGCATCCTTCACTCATGCTGCCAAACATACCCTTGTAAAACTGACCATCCTACCAATCCTCAACTTCGGCGATGTCATTTACAAAATAGCCTCCAACACCCTACTCAATACATTGGATGCAGTCTATCACAGTGCCATATACTACCCACCACTGCGACCTGTACACTCTCGTTGGCTGGCCCACGCTTCATACTCGTCGCCAAACCCACTGGCTCCAGGTCATCTACAAGACCCTGCTAGGTAAAGTCCCCCCTTATCTCAGCTCGCTGGTCACCATAGCAGCACCCACCTGTAGCACGCGCTCCAGCAGGTATATCTCTCTGGTCACCCCCAAAACCAATTCTTCCTTTAGCCGCCTCTCCTTCCAGTTCTCTGCTGCCAATGACTGGAACGAACTACAAAAATCTCTGAAACTGGAAACACTTATCTCCCTCACTAGCTTTAAGCACCAGCTGTAAGAGCAGCTCACAGATTACTGCACCTGTACATAGCCAATCTATATTTTAGCCCAAACAACTACCCCTTTCCCTAGTGTATTTATTTATTTTGCACCCCATTATTTCTATCTCCACTTTGCACATTCTTCCACTGCAAATCAACCATTGCAGTGTTTTACTTGCTATATTGTATTTACTTCGCCACCATGTCCTTTTTTTGCCTTTACCTCCCTTATCTCACCTTACTTTCTCACATTGTATATAGACTTATTTTTCTACTGTATTATTGACTGTATGTTTTTTTATTACTCCATGTGTAACTCTGTGTTGTTGTATGTGTCGAACTGCTTTGCTTTATCTTGGCCAGGTCACAATTGTAATGAGAACCTGTTCTCAACTTGCCTACCTGGTTAAATAAAGGTGTAATTATTATTATTATTTTTTAAATTCAGTAATCTTGGTCAGATTTGTCATCCTGAGGTTTCCAGAGATAAAATGTAGCATAGTTTTGTTTTATAAAATCAATTTTTATATTAAAATGTAGGAACTGGGTTCTACAGTTTGAACCCCTGCTGTCTCACCCACCCAACCCGGCCATCTAGATGTGTGAATGTTAGAGTATAAGCTAATGATCGATCATGTGTGACATTCCTGGGAGTGTAAACTTAAATTTTGTATTACCATATCATTTTTGTATGTTCTCTATAGTTATGTACCTAAAATGTATCAATTGACCAATTTGGCAAGTTTGGGCAGACTTGAAACAAGATACAAAATACTGTGCAGTATTGCAATGCTTCACTGGATCAATCTGAAACTTTGCACACACACTGCTACCACCTAGCGGCCGAAATCTAAATTGTGCCTAAACTGCAATATTATATTATGTCCTTTCTCTTGCATTTCAAAGATGATGGTGGGAAAAAATAGAAAATGTTTTTTTTTGTTTGTATTATCTTTTACTCTCTTTTACCAGATCGAATGTGTTATATTATCCTACATTACTTTCACATTTCCACAAACTTCAAAGTGTCTCCTTTCAAATGGTATCAAGAATATGCATATCCTTGCTTCAGGTCCTGAGCTACAGGCAGTTAGATTTGGGTATGTCATTTTAGGCAAAAAAACTCACCAGATTATTTTCCAGCAATGGATGTCGATTTAACTCGCTTCACTGCTATGATTGAGTGATAAGGCATAAGGTGGTATGTTCTTATGCATGATGGGGCTGTCCTTAGCATGACGCAACACGGAGTGCCTCGATACAGCCGTTAGTTGTGGTATATTGGCCATATACCACAACCCACTGGGGTGCCTTATTGCTATTATCAACTGGTTGCCAACGTAATTACAACAGTAAAAAGTCATGTTTTGTCATACCTGTGGTATATGGTCTGATATACCATGGCTTTCAGCCAATCAGCATCCAGGGCTCGAACAAGGTTTATTATTGTAATTATAAACTGGGTGGTTTGAGCCCTGAATGCTGATTGGCTGACAGCTGTATACCACAGGTATATCAAAACATGTATTTTTACTGCTCTAATTAAGTTGGTAACCAGTTTAAAATAGCAATAAGGCACTGATATATGGCCAATATACCACGGCTAAGGGCTATGATTTATGATTGAAATCTGGGTTTATTATTCTAATAAAATTGTACCATAGTTTGCTTTGATAAATGATAGCCTGATTGGCCTATATCTCATTTCAGATAGTCTACAGAAGCCTAGACAAGATGTCAGCAAGATGACCCCAAAACTGTTGACACATGACATTTAGCATAATGTCAGTTTCATTGAGGACTTTCCCCATAAAAATGACCACACGAGGGAATTCCATAACTTCCATTTCAAATTTTCACAACGGCAGCCCCTGAGATTCAAGAAATGAGCATGCATAAAGCACTTCCCTTTATACCGTTTTCTTTTTGAGCGGCAGGTAGCCACTAGGCTCAGTAGCGGCAGGTAGCCACCAGGCGCAGTAGAGGCAGGTAGCCACTAGGCGCAGTAGTGGCAGGTAGCCACTAGGTACAGTAGTGGCAGGTAGCCACTAGGCGCAGTAGTGGCAGGTAGCCAGTAGGCGCAGTAGAAGTAGGTAGCCACTAGGCTCAGTAGCGGCAGGCAGCCACTAGGCGCAGTAGTGGCAGGTAGCCACTAGGTGGCAGGTAGCCACTAAGTGGCAGGCAGCCACTAGGCGGCAGGTAGCCACAAGGTAGCAACGACTAGGCAGCAAGTAGCCGCCACTCGGTGGCATAGCCTAGTGGTTAGAGTGTTGGGCCAGTAACCAAAAGGTTGACAATGCAAAAATCTGTCATTCTGCACCTGAACAAGGCAGTTAACCAACTGTTCCCTGGTAGGCCATCATTGTAAATCAGAATTTGTTCTTAACTGACTTGCCTAGTTAAATGTTTAAATGTTTAATACAATTAAGCAGTTAACATTAGAATACAGTTTAAACCACCTCAGAGTGGATTTATGTAATACGCTCTAGTGTGCCCAAAGTCATTTTTCAGTGCTTTGTCTCCATTATTTATTGATGTGCATCAGTTCTAGAGTATTTTATATGTTTTATGGAAAAAGGTTTGTAAATAAGTGTCTCAAGACTCAAGCCAATAACTGTAGAGCACTCTCAACACACACACACACACACACACACACACACACACACACACACACACACACACACACACACACACACACACACACACACACACACACACACATCCCTCTCCACCACTCGCTCACTCATTTCAATTTAATTCAAGTGGCTTTATTGGCATGGGAAACATGTGTTACCATTGCCAAAGCAAGTGAAGTAGATAATATACAAAAGTGAAATAAACAATAAAAATGAACAGTAAACATTACACTCACAGAAGTTCCAAAAGAATAAGGACGTTACAAATGTCATATTATGTATATATACAGTGTTGTAACAATGTGCAAATGGTTAAAGTACAAAAGGGAAAATAAATAAGCATATTAATAGGTTGTATTTACAATGGTGTTTGTTCTTCGCTGGCTGACCTTTTCCTGTGGCATCAGGTCACAAATCTTGCTGCTGTGATGGCACACTGGTATTTCACCCAGTAGATATGGGAGTTTATCCAAATCAGGTTTGTTTTCGAATTCTTTGTGGATCTGTGTAATCTGAGGGAAATATGTGTCTCTAATATGGTCATACATTGGGCAGGAGGTTAGGAAGTGCAGCTCAGTTTCCACCTCATTTTGTGGGCAGTGTGCACATAGCCTGTCTACTCTTGAGAGCCAGGTCTGCCTACGGCGGCCTTTCTCAATAGCAAGACACTGAGTCTGTACATAGTCAAAGCTTTCCTGAGGGTTGGGTCAGTCACAGTGGTCAGGTATTCTGCCACTGTGTACTCTCTTAACCTTGTGACCCAGCCAAATAGCATTCTAGTTTGCTCTGTTTTTTTGTTAATTCTTTCCAATGTATCAAGTAATTATCTTTTTGTTTTCTCATGATTTGGTTGGGTCTAATTGTGTTGCTGTCCTGGGGCTCTGTGGGGTGTGTTTGTGAACAAAGCCCCAGGACCAGCTTGCTTAGGGAACTCTTCTCCAGGTTCATCTCTCTGTAGGTGATGGCTTTGTTGTGGAAGGTTTGGGAATCGCTTCCTTTCAGGTGGTTGTGGAATTTAACGGCTCTTTTCTGGATTTTGATAATTAGCGGGTATCGGCCTAATTCTGCTCTGCATGCATTATTTGGTGTTCTACTTTGTACCGGAGGATATTCTTGCAGATTTCTGCATGCAGTGTCTCAATTTGGTGTTTGTCCCATTTTGTGAATTCTTGGTTGGTGAGTGGACCCCAGACCTCACAACCATAAAGGGCAATGTGTCCTTTAGCTGATTCAAGTATTTTTAGCCAGATCCTAATTGGTATGTTACATTTTATGTTCCTTTTGATGGTATAGAATGCCCTTCTTGCCTTGTCTCTCAGATCATTCACAGCTGTGTGGAGGTTACCTGTGGCGCTGATGTTTAGGCCAAGGTATGTATAGTTGTTTGTGTGCTTTAGGGCAACGGTGTCTAGATGGAATTTGTATTTGTGGTCCTGGCAACTGGACCTTTTTTGGAACACCATTATTTTGGTCTTACTGAGATTTACTGTCAGGGCCCAGGTCTGGAAGAATATGTGTAGAATATCTAGGTGCTGCTGTAGGCCCTCCTTGGTTGATGACAGAAGCATCAGATCATCGCTCACTCACTCAGCAACGGCATGTCTCACTGCCTGACAGTCAGGAGCAGGTCACAGTGAAATATGTATATATTAAGAAAAATGCATCGGAGGCCGCAGTGCAACTTAGAAATAGCCCAAAAGCCCGCGACCAATACATTTACATCCACGTCATCGTTTTCAAAGTATCCCAATGCAGGAATACTACGAACATGGCAACACTGCGACAGTTAGACCCGATTGATTACGTGTTTCTTCTACACATGAGTTTAGCTAGGCAACATCGCCATGATATCGCCTACAAGTCTGAGGGGGATTTCTATTGAATAAGTCGTTTTAGCCCATCTTCATGCTGTACTGTCTTTGATATTATGCTGGCAGCACGATTACGGATTTTTTTCTTCAAAATGAGTCCCCTGCAAAGACATGCTAAACTTCGGGAATATCGATTGTTTTTAGCACTCTAGAGCCACTGTTTTTTATAGCATTGCAACCCCCTTTGAAAAACTAAGTGGATAATTTGACATACTTTTATTTTGAATATTGTATTATTTATACCAGCATTTCTTTGGAAAGTTTACACCAAAACTGGTATGTTGAAAAGCTATTGTGTCTGCTATATTTAAAGAAATTAACTTTTAGTCAGTGGTATAAAGTACTTAAGTAAAATACTTGAAAGTACTACTTAAGTTAGGTAATGGTGCCGGAGAAGGTGGCTGCCGTTTTACGATCCCCTAACCTATTGTGTGTGTTTTTTTCCGCATTATTTGTAACTTATTTTGTACATAATGTTTCTGCTCTGTGTCTTATAGGTTTGCCAACTGTCCCGTGTTAGCCGGGATATTAGTCTAAAATTGGTTTGTCCCATACGGGACCTTCCTTGTCCTGTATATTCATCCAATCACAGTATAGAGTAAATGCGCCAATTCCTGCAAAGTAGTTTCTGTTGTTGTTCGGTCGGTATGGCATATCAAGGAAATATGGATAAACCTGCAAAAAAGAAAATACTGTGCAGCTACAAACAACAATAGGAAGCAAAAAATATGTGTGTTAAACCCATCAGTGGTGTATGGTGGAAATTACAAGCCTATGTTATAATACTTTTATTTCATCAAATGGTTGTTTTATGCAACAGAAAAGATGGTTATTATAACTCCCTATTGTGTCTGTGTGAACTGAAAGTGGGCCTCTGGGAGATAACACTGACAGGAGATTTACGATGTCCAGAGCATGAGTTAATGTTTCTGTTCTATACGGTACCAGGGAGACATGGCTCCAGTATGGAGTTGGGGGGCCAGGCACTGGTCTCTACACAATGAAAACTGTTGACACATAACTATAAGTATCTTTCATACAAATCTTAACTTTGTATGGACCCATTCCATACATCTGTTGTGTGTTATGTAGACTGAAGGAGGATGGACTTTGCTATAGAATGCTGTGGCTCAAACCAGCTCGTTGAGTTCTCAGTGATCACCTCCAGGGGTGATTACCGACCAGCTCCATTACTGCAGTAATTAAATAATAAAGTTGGATTGTTTTGAAGAAATCTTAAAAGTCTCTCCTTTTGATTCCAATAATTCCACCACAGGTGTGTCGATGAAAGCTTTCTGTACTTTATGCTGTCGGGAATTCTCAACTGGCCATGGGGGGGGGGGGGATGACCTAACTCAGCATGCATCCACAGAAATGCACGAGAAGGCCGCGCTAGCTAAAGGTGCTAGCAATATCGGTGCATTCTTCGTGACGTCTACTGCAGAAAATGACAAAATCGCGGCAAGTGAAGCCTCGTATGTGTCCCACACGGTTACACAGGGACTCGGCTACAACGGCGCCGACTGCCTTGTTAAGCTCAACAAGCTCAACGGTGCTTTGTTTCATGACTCAAATGTTGCGAAGACGATGCACTTGGGAAGAACGAAAGCTGAGATGATTACAATGAATGGTTCAGGACCAACGACTGTGCGGGATGTTTTGAATGATCCGTCCCCGACCTGAGGTGAGTCTGTGTATTTCTCAGTTGCCAGTGATGCCTCAAACAAGTTAAATAGGAAAATGTTTCCAGTGTGCGTGAGATATTTGTGTCTGTGTCTGATGGAGCGCAGTGCAAGTTACTTGACTTTTATGAAGACAGTGATGAAACTGCAAATGGCATCCATCAAGCTCTGATTAACTGTCTGGAAAAGCGTGAACTGGATATTAGACACATCACAGCCTATGCAGCAGATAATGCCAATGTCAACTTTGGAAAACACCACTCCATTTACCAGTTATTGAGCAGTGCCAACAATCACATTCTGAAAGCTAATCGTCCAGCTCACATAGCTCATAATGCCTGCATGCACGCCAGCTGTCAGTGGAAATCGAGACAACTGTTTTTAAAGATCTACAGCCACTTCTCAGTATCTGCTTCCCGAAGAGAGGAACTGCGTACATTCTTTGTTGACATTGAGTGGCATGAAAATTCTGTGACGTGTTTGCACACGATGGCTCTCTCTTCATCCAGCTGTCGATGGTCTCCTGCAAAAGCTGGCCAAGTCTTACTTCAGGTCCCTTGGGGAGACCTGTCCTGTGGCACTGAAGAGTATTTTTGAGTATGAAGAAAAAACGGAAGCTGCTGAGGTTTATCTGTTCTCTTTCCACAACCTGGGTGTGTTTTCGACCAACTCGCAAAAAGCTGGAGGAAACAACGCCCTGCGTCACACATGTTTATGAGGAAGTCCAAAAGTTCAAAATGAAGATGCTTCAGTGGAAACAGGACAGCTTTTTTGGATACCAGATCAAGCAGCTGCTGGACAAACAATTGTCAGCACAAAGGTCCAAGCAAGCAACAGGACTTTGTGAAGTTCTATGACACTGTCATTACATACATTGACAAGTGGTTTGATTTCTCACCAGAAAATGTCATGGTGAAACTGAAACCGATTGGCCTCTATGAGGAGCTTTCCTTCACTGACCTGGAGCAGGTGGTGGTTGCCCTCAAAATGACAGAGACGGTCAGTATGGACCAACTCTATGAAGAGTGTTGTGTTCGCCGGGAGGAAATACAGAAAGCCAGACAGGATGCCACAAAATCCACCAGTGAGAAGTGGGTCCTCAGTGTGCCAGGCTCAAATGCCTTTGTCAAGAATATTTTCTCTCTGATGACCATTAAATGGTCAGACTCCAGAAACAGATGCAACACAGAGGCTCTGTGACAGAGCTGATCAAAAACTTCAAACTTCAAATATCTGTGAACTGTGGCTATGCAAAAGGACAAAGTACGGCTTGAATCAGTCAAGAGCAGTAAAAACAATCCATAGAAAAAGTAGACTAGGTGAGTGACTCATGTCCCTCTTTTCCTCTATTGCAATTGAAAATATTTTTTTGTTTATCTTGCTGTAAAGGTCCATTTATTTTGAGGTTTAGTAACATATTTTGTAACGTTCGTCGTCTTCCTCTGATGAGGAGTAAGAGAGGTCGGACTTATTTGCAGCGTGGTAAGTGTCCATTTTAACAAGATAAACTGAACATGACAAAAATACAAAATAACAAAGTGAAACAAATGAAACCGTCCCGTGTGGTAACAAACACTGACACGGAAAATAATCACCCACAACTCAAAAGTGAAACCAGGCTACCTAAATATTGTTCTCAATCAGGGACAACGATAAACAGCTGCCTCTGATTGAGAACCATACCAGGCCAAACACAGAGATCCCAAAACATAGAAAAAGAAACATAGACAACCCACCCAACTCACGCCCTGACCATACTAAAACAAAGACATAATAAAAGAACTAAGAACGTGACATACGTTTACATAATGATACAGTTTTATTAAAGCTATAGACCAAATGGAATATAAAAATGTTTTGCCTTACCAATTGAATAAGAATATGAATATACACTGTATATTCAATCATTCACACAACACCATACCCACACCACAGTATCACCGTGCAGTTGCACACCACCTTTTGTTCCTTATTTGGTAGTGAGAAAGTTGGCAACCCTAGTGTCTTATGACCCAAAAAGAGCTTCTAGATATCAGGATCACTGATTACTCACCCTGTACTGGAGGAATACTTTTTTTCTTTAACGAGCGGGACGGGAAGGATTTACTTCAGACGCCCGACAAGGCCCTCATCCCCGTCAATCGCAAAAAGAAACTGAGATATTGGAATGAAGATCGTGGTGCCTTGTAAGGATCCGATGATGAGAGGGTAACCTAACTTTACCATCGGTCCTATTAGCCAACGTACAATCATTGGATAATAGAATAGATGAGCTACGAGCACGTATATCCTACCAATGGGACATTAAAAACTGTAATATCTTATGTTTCACCGAGTCGTGGCTGAACGACGACATGAATAACACACAGCTGGCAGGTTTTAAGCTTTTTCGGCAGGATAGAACAGCGATCTCTGTTAAAGCAAGTGGTAGCGGTCTATGTATATTTGTAAACAGCAGCTGGTGCACGAAATCTAAGGAAGTCTCAAGGTTTTTCTCGGCTGAGGTAGAGTATCTCATGATACACTGTAGACCACACTATATACCAAGAGAGTTTTCATCTATATTCCTCGTAGATGTCTATTTACTTCCACAAACCGATGCTGGCGCTAAGACCGCACTCAATAAGCTATATATGGCTATAAGCAAACAGGAAAACACTCATCCAGAGGCGGTGCTCCTGTTGGCCGGGGACTTTAATGCAGGGAAACTTAAATCCGTTTTAGCTCATTTCTACCAGCATGTTAAATGTGCAACCAGAGGGGGAAAAAACTCTAGACCACCTTTACTCCACACACAGAGACACATACAAAGCTCTCTGTTGCCCTCCATTTGGCAAATCTGACCATAATTCTATCCTCCTGATTCCTGCTTACTAGCAAAAATTAAAACAGGATCTCCAGTGACTCAGTCAATAAGAAAGTGGTCAGATGAAGCAGATGCTAAGCTACAGGACTGTTTTGCTAGCAGAGACTGGAATATGTTCCGGGATTATTACGATGGCATTGAGAAGTACACCACATCAGTCACTGGCTTCATCAATAAGGGCATAGATGACGTTGTCCAATAATGTGACCGTACGTACATACCCCAACCAGAAGCCATGGATTACAGGCAACATCCGCACTGAGCTAAAGGGTACAGCTGCCGCTTTCAAGGAGCAGGACTCTAACCCGGAAGCCTTTAAGAAATCCTGATATGCCCTCAGACGAAACATTAAACAGGTAAAGCGTCAATATAGGACTAAGATTGAATCGTCGAATGTGTCAGGGCTTGCAAACTATTACAGACTACAAAGGGAAGCATAGCCGCGAGCTTCCCAGTGATGCGAGCCTACCAGATGAGCTAAATAACATCTATGCTCGCTTTGAGGCAAGTAACACTGAAACATGATAGGATGTTTATTTTTTTGCTGAGTTAACATTGGAATTACTCAATAGAGTCTGCAAAACTTAAATTGGTCTCTTGTGCTGAGCAAGGGCATAACTTTCACTGGGGACGAGAGGGACATTTTGTTGTGTTACAGCCTGAATTCAAAAAGGGTTCGGTAGATTTTTCTCTCACAGATCTACATACAATAACCCACAATGACAAAGTGAAAATGTTTTTATAAATATTAGCAAATTTATTGACAATGAAATATATAAATATTTAATTTACATACAATACCAACATTTTAGACACACCTACTTGTTTTTCTTTATTTTTACTATTTTCTACATTGTAGAATAAGAGTGAAGACATCAAAACTATGAAATAACACATATGGAATCACGTAGTAACTAAAAAAGTGTTAAACAAATCAAAATACATTTTAGAATCTTTAAAATAGCCACCGTTGCCTTGATGACAGCTTTGCACACTCTTGACATTCTCTCAACCAGCTTCATGATGTGGTCACCTGGAATGCTTTTCCAACAGTCTTGAAGGAGTTTTTGGTCATTGTCCTGTTGAAAAACAAATTATAGTCCCATTAAGCGCAAACAAGATGGGATGGCGTATTGCTACAGAATGCTATGGTAGCCATGCTGGTTAAGTGTGCCTTGAATTCTAAATAAATCACCAACGGTGTCGCCAGCAAAGCACTATCACACCTCTTCCTCCATGCTTCACTGTTGGAACCACACATATGGAGATCATCCGTTCTCCTAATCTGTGTCTCACAAAGACACGGCGGTTGGAACCAAAAATATCAAATTTGGACTCATCAGACCAAAGGACAGATTTACACCGGTCAAATATCCATTGCTCGTGTTTCTTGGCCAAAGCAATTCTCTTCTTATTGTTGGTGTCCTTTAGTAGGTGTTTCTTTGCAGCAATTCAACTATGAAGACCTGATTCACGTCTCCTCTGAACAGTTGATGTTGAGATGTGTCTGTTACTGTGAAACATTTATGTATTTCTGGACACACTATGATACATTTGGCCATTTCTATCACTCATCGAATAAATCCATGATATTAGTGATGGGCATGGATAAGGAAAAACATATATATTGACATCAGTAGCATTTTCCAATTTGTTATTGATATCATATTGGTTTGTAGAAAATACATGGCAACTGTGTTGAATGTTCCCTTTTCTGTGAAGTCCAGACAAGTGCTTGCGGATTGCAGGGTGTGACATGGGTTTATTTGTGGTGTGTTTCGTCTTGGGGTTGTGTGGGGTGTATAGCATAGTCATTGGCTGCCTGAGGCGGTTCTCAATCAGAGTCAGGTGATTATCGTTGTCTCTGATTGGGAACCATATTTAGGTAGCCATATTCTTTGTGTGTTTCGTGGGTGATTGTCCTTAGTGTCCTTGTTCCTGTCGCTGTGTCAGTTTACACTAGTATAGGCTGTTTCGGTTTTCGTTACGTTCATTACGTTCTTGTTTTGTATTGATTCGTGTTTCCATTTTTTCATTAAACATGGATCGCAATCTACACGCTGCATTTTGGTCCGACTCTCCTTCGCCTACAGAAAACCGTTATAGAATCACCCACCACAAATGGACCAAGGAACATGTCAACAGGCAGGTGCAGCAAAGAGAGGAATGGACATGGGAGGACGAATTGTTCGGAGAAGGACCCTGGGATCAGCCTGGAGAATATCGCCGCCCCAAAGAAGAACTGGAGGCGGAGAGAGCTGAGAGACGCTGGTATGAGGAGGCAGCGCGGCGACGCGGATGGAAGCCCGAGAGTCAGCCCCAAAAATTTCTTGGGGGGGGGGGCTCAGGGAGAGTGTGGCAGAGTCAGGAGTCAGACCTGAGCCCACTCTCCCTGTTTATCGTGAAGAGCCAAGGAGGAGACCAGAACCGGTGTTGGAGGTGAGCGAAGCAGAGACTGCGAAGGAGTTAATGGGGAAATTGGAGGAGAGAGAAATTAGGGAGTTGCTGTGTTGGTGCTTTTTGCATGGAATTCGCCCGACGGAACGTGTCAGGGATTTGATGGCACCTGGGTCAGCGCTCCATACTCGTCCTGAGGTGCGTGTTAGTCGGCTGGTGAAGTTGGTGCCAGCCTCACGCACCAGGCCTCCTGTGCACATCCCTAGCCTTGCACGTCCTGTGCCAACACTGCTCTCAAGATCTCCAGTACGCCTTCACGGTCTAGCCCATCCTGTGCCACCTCCACACACCAGCCCTCCGGTGGCAGCTCCCCGCACCAGGCTTCCTGTGCGTGTCCTCGGCCCAGTACCACCAGTGCCAGCACCATGCATCAGGCCTACAGTGCGCCTCGCCTCTCCTGCGCTGCCGGAGCCTCCCGCCTGTTCAGCGCTGTCGGAGCCTTCCTCCTCTACAGCGCTGCTGGAGTCTCCCGCCTATTTAGCGCAGCCAGAGCCTTCCTCCTCTACAGCGCTGCTGGAGTTTCCCGCCTGTTTAGCGCAGTCTGCATGGAGCAGCCGGAGCTGCCAGTCTGCATGGAGCTGTCAATCTGCAAGGAACTGCCAGTCTACAAGGAGCTGTCAGTCTGCAAGGAGCTGTCAGTCTGCAAGGAGCTGTCAGTCTGCATGGAGCTGCCAGTCTGCATGGAGCAGCCAGAGCTGTCAGTCTGCAAGAAGCCGCCAGAGCTGTCAGTCTACATGGAGCAGCCAGAGCCGCCAGTCAGCATGGAGCAGCCAGATCCGTCAGTCAGCCAGACTCTTCCAGATCCGCCAGTCAGCCAGACTCTTCCAGATCCGCCAGTCAGCCAGACTCTTCCAGATCCGCCAGTCAGCCAGACTCTTCCAGATCCGCCAGTCAGCCAGACTCTTCCAGATCTGCCAGTCAGCCAGACTCTTCCAGATCTGCCAGTCGACCACAATCTTCCAGATCTGCTAGTCGACCAGACTCTTCCAGATCTGCTAGTCGACCAGACTCCAGATCTGCTAGTCAACCAGACTCTTCCAGATCCACGAGTCAACCAGACTCTTCCAGATCAGCCAGTCAGCCAGGATCTGCCAGAACTGCCAGCCAGCCAGGATCTGCCGGATTCAACTACCTGGCTGGGCTTCCTCTCAGTGCTGGGCTTCCTTTCAGTGCTGGGCTTCCTCTCAGTGCTGGGCTTCCTCTGTTCCAAGCTGCCCCTCTGTCCCGAGCTGCCCTTCTGTCCCGAGCTGCCCCTCTGTCTCGAGCTGCCCCTCAGTCCAGTGGGGTTCTGGTTGAGGACTACTAGGCCATGGTCGGCAGCGAGGGTGGATTATCCCAGGACGCGTAGGGGAGGAACTATGACATTAATGGAGTGGGGTCCACGTCCCGAGCCGGAACCGCCACCATGGACAGACGCCCACCCGGACCCTCCCTATTGTTTTGAGGTGCGTCCGGGAGTCCGCACCTTAGGGAGGGGGGGGTTCTGTGATGACAAAGCTTCTGAAATGTTGGCTTATAGGACCAGCATGGAAGAAGTAAACAGAGGCAGCTGCTGTCGGTGTTGCCCTTTTTCTCCAAGTTGTAAAAGCAAGCAGAAACTGGTTACTCTTTGACTGATCTATCTGGCAGGATAACTGCTGTTTGACAGGTGAAAAACGTATTTATTCCCAGTGCTTAGCTTTTAGTGTAATTTATGTTACCTTAGCAAATGTTTCATCCTCTCTCGACTGAAGTGAAGTTAGCTAGTAGCTACCACAGTCAGTTCAGCTCTAGCTATCTATCTAACGTCTGTTGTGTATATGGAAATGTTTTGTAGCCTTGGTTCCATTTCAATAGAAGTAAATTTGATGATGTACCATGAGCTAGAGTTAATGGTAAATGGTGAACATTAGCTATCTAGCTAGCTCACTAACTTTTGCTATTATTTTTGCCTCAATTACACTAGACCTGAATCAAATGAAACCAGCAGCCAAATGATGGAACACCGATATTATGACATTTTCTTCAGTGCAATTGTAACGGCTGTTGTCTGTGGAAGAAGGAGAGGACCAAAGCACAGCGTGGTTAGTGTTCATCTTTTTAATAAGAAACTGAACACTCCAAAAATACAAAACAACAAAGTGACAACCGAAACAGTTCTATTTGGTGCAGACACACAAAGACTGAAAATAACCACTCACAAAACACAAAGGAAAACAGGCTACCTAAATATGGTTCTCAATCAGGGAGAACGATAGACAGCTGCCTCTGATTGAGAACCATATCAGGCCAAACATAGAAATAGAAAATATAGAAAAACTGACAATAGATTGCCCACCCCAACTCACGCCCTGGCTATACTAAATAAAGACAAAACAAAGGAATAAAGGTCAGAATGTGACATCAATGCAATTTTTTATTAGTCAGGATAGTAATGTAACACGGTATAAACAGCTATACAGGCTTCCCTGCCATGGTGCACAGTCAGTACACAAGACTGTGCTCATCATGTCTTAGCAGGATCAGATGGTGACAGGTGTCCCTGCAGGATCAGATAGCCAGGGAAGACCAGTCTACGGAGCTCAGGAGAATTTTGTGGTATATTAGCCATAACAATCAGTGAATGGATATGAAGTTCTATATTGAGTTGATGGGTAGGCTACAGTCTGGGATCAGGGAATAATGGTAATTTCAATTATTGAACCACTTATTATACTCTTGGATAATATAATGTATAAATGTACACCAAGGTAATTATTTGTCATGCCTCATCTGAGCAGGATCAGATAGTGACCTGGGTCTCATTAGGGTCAGGCAGCCAGGGAAGACAAGTCTGTGACAGCGGAGAGGTGAGCTTTTGCAGATGAAACACTTTATTCTCTCGGTGCAGCAAACACTGGACAAGCAAGAAGCTTCAAAGGTTGAAACGACTTTAAGGTGGTCTGTGTCACACCCTGACCTTAGTATTCTTTGTTTTCCTTGTTATTTTGGTTAGGTCAGGGTGTGACATGGGTGATGTATGTGTTTCCCTTGTCTAGGGGTTTTGTATGTTTATGGGGCTGTTTCCTTTCTAGGTAAATTGTATGTCTATGGTTGCCTACATTGGTTCTCAATTAGAGGCAGCTGTCTATCGTTGTCTCTGATTGGGAACTATATTTAGGCAGCCATATTCTGTGGGTACTTCGTGGGTGATGATCTATGTCTATGTTAGTTGCTTGCGTCAGCATAGGGTTCTTATTATAGCGTCATGGTCGTTTATTGTTTTGGTTCAGTTCAGTTCAGTTTAGTTTACTTCATGTTCTTTCTTCAATAAAGAAGAATGTATACTCACCATGCTGCGTTTTGGTCCTCACCTTCTACTCCATACGACGATCGTGACAGTCTGACAAATCTCTAAAGTTGATTTCCAAACTGTATCAAGGGTTGAGAGGCTTTTCCTGATGACACAAAACAATTCAAACAAAAATCTGAGGAAGACCTGGGAGATGCTATGGGTGATGAATGGATACAGATCTGTTAGAATACCTGCTGATGTTCATATAATCTCAGACATAAATTACTGCAGTTTAAAGACCATCCATAGAACGTACTATATGCCCGTAAAACTGAATATCATACACTCAGAAATGCAATTATTCTGCTGGAGGTGAAAATATATTTGCATATATTATGGTCTTGTGAACGGAGGCTGAATATGGGAGAAGACTATATTCTTCTATCTCAGCATGTCTACAGATTCTCCCTGCTTTTGTTTGCTTGGAAATGTTGATACTGGAGAATGTTGTCAAGTCAAAAGAACTCAACGGCACTATCAGGCCTATGATATGAATTAAATGGAGGATGTACAGTTTGTGTGTTAATGTGTATGTGTCTTTAAATTTTTGTTTCTTTTGTTTTCCAAACCTTTCCCTTGAGACAACACAACTTCCTTCCCATCTTTTTTGTATCAAAATTGAAACAAATCAAATGTTACATGCGCCAAATACAAAGGGTGTAGACCTTACCGCGAAATGCTTACTTACAAGTCCTTAACCAACAATACAGTTAAGAAAATGATTTACTAAATAAACTAAAGTAAAAAATAAAATAGCAACAAAATAACAATAGCGAGGCTATGTACAGGGGGTACTGGTACCTAGTCAATGTGCGGGGGGGTACAGGTTAGTCGAGGTAATTGAGACTATATAATATGTAGGTAAGGGTAATGTGACTATGCATAGATAATAAACAGCGAGTAGCAGAAGCATAAAAAAGGGGGGTTGGATAGTCCGGGTAGTCATTTGATTAGCTGTTCAGGAGTCTTATGGCTTTGGGACAGAAGCTGTTAAGAAGCATTTTGCGCTTAGAGTTTGTGCTCCAGTACCGCTTGCCGTGCGATAGCAGAGAGAACAGTCTATGACCAGGGTGGCTGGAGTCTTTGGCAATTTTTCCTCTTCCTCTGGAGAGAGTTGCGTTATTAACTAGACTGGTGGGGGTCGGGCGTGCCGGCGGCTTAGGCTGGCTGGGCGGTCTGGATGAAATTTGATATGGAGAATGCAATCAAAAGTCAAAATAAATACAATCAAAAGTTACGTCTTTGTACTTTATTTGTAAGAGTTGTTCATTTGTTAGGCTGTTGGTTAAAGGTGCAACACAATATTGATTAGTGAATTATCATTGATCTATTTCAGTCTTATCAATCACTTAAACATATTTAATAATGATCTCTTACCTAGCTCGATGATCTATTTACGTGTTGACGGTCTTCCTCTCTGTTGGGCTGTCACGTTCTGACCTTTATTTCCTTTGTTTTGTCTTTATTTAGTATGGTCAGGGCGTGAGTTGGGGTGGGCAGTCTATGTTTGTTTTTCTATGATTTGGGTATTTCTATGTTTCGGCCTAGTATGGTTCTCAATCAGAGGCAGGTGTCATTAGTTGTCTCTGATTGAGAATCATACTTAGGTAGCCTGGGTTTCACTGTGTGTTTGTGGGTGATTGTTCATGTCTCTGTGTTTGCACCAGAATAGGCTCGGTCATTTGTTTTTTATTTTTTCCTTGTTTTGGAAGAGAAGAGAATGTGAGACGGGTGCGCCATTCTCCTTGCGGAGATGGTGCAAAATTCATCAACACGGTCGGTCCCTGGGATTGGGCTGGCCAACACGATTTGGTTTGCTTGGAAGGAAAAGGAGTTGGAGCCTTTAGGACGGGAAACTTTTGGAAGGACAATATTGATGGGGATTCTAAAGCTGACGGTGAAGGAAGTGTTTTGTTTCCTAGGCAACTCGTTGGAGGGAGCATACGACGTGGCACTACATACAGAGGAAAAACACAATGATATCCTGAGAAGGGCAAGAGCAGTGGGAGGTGAGAAGCCGATGAGCCACTATGAAATAACAAGCCTGGCGAAGAACAACTTTAGGGTTGTAACTGTCAACATATACAACCCATACGTTAAGGACGAAGAGGTGAGGGCCTTTCTGGGGAGAAAGATAATGGATAACATGGATAACGTCTCCTCAGCAGGCACCTCAAAGACTCTCTTGGGTTTTGGAATGGGAGGAGAGGTTTCCAGGCCCTCCTCAGGGAGGACCCAAAGGGACATGGTGGCTACCTCCATCCTCCTGCTATGTTCTCCCTGGGGGCTGACAGGGGGACGCTGTTTTATGCACGTCAGCCTCCATTTTGCAGGTGCTGTATGGCCTACAGCCATATCTTCGCCTCGTGCAGCGCAAGAAAATGCAGATTTTGTGGATCTGGGGAGCACGAGGCGAGGGATTGTGACAAGCCTAAGGCGTGCCACAGGTGTGGCTCGTCAGCACACATGTGGCGAGGGTGCCCGGCTCGTCAGAGGTCATACGCGTCTGCGGCTGGTGGGGGAGCAGGGGCGGGGGATGGGGGAAGAAGAGGAGGGGAAGGAAACACGCCTCATGACCAGAGTACAGGTCCAGAGGGGAAGGCCGCAAGGAAGGAGGAGGAGCAAGAAGCGGCGGATGGAAGAGAGAAGGAAACGGAAGGCACGGGAGTAGGAGAACCAGGAAAAGCGGCGGAAGAAGGCAAGCGAGTGGAGGAGCATGAGAGAGAAGAAAGCGAGGGAGGGGTGGTGGAGAAGGAGATGGTGGAAGAGCAAGTGGAGTGGGGGGAAAGTGCCCTGGTGGAAGAGATGAGGGGTATGGTGGAGGAGCTGGCGGGGGGGTGGGGTGGTATCTCTCCACTGCCGCCATCACCAAAGAAGAGAATGAAGAGGAGGGTGCGATTGGCCGACAATGAGAGGGAGGGGATGGTCAAGAGAGTGATGGGGGTGGGAGAAACCTCTGGGTTGCTGCTGGTTTCCCCAGACCCTCAACTTCTGGTGGGTGGGGTCACACCTAACAAGACTCAGGACTGGGTACAGGAGGAGGTGGGGAGTTTTTTGTTTGGGGACTCAACCTCCCCTATTTTTTTCCAAACCAGCTGCAGCACTGGGGAGGGGGAGGAGTGTGGGGGTAGACCCAGGGTGCAGGGCACCCCGGAGCCAAACACTATTCCTGCATCCTGGGTTGGTGAGATGGAGGAAGAGCGGGGGATGTCGATGGTGTTTTCACAGGTAGATATGGAGCAGGGGAGCATCAGGTGAGTCTCCTGTTTTTGTTTTTTTGTGTCTGGGTTTAGTATTTGAGTGTATTACATGTTTTTATTTCATGGGGTCTAATTTTACTTTTGTTAGTTTAAATGTAAGGGGTTTAAGGGATTTTGTTAAGAGGAGGGCGGTTTTTAGTTATTTGGAGGGTGTGGGGTTTGATTTTTGTTTTTTACAGGAGGTTCACCTGAGGGATGGAGGGGATGTTAGTAGGTTTAAGAGGGAGTGGGACAAGGGGGAGTCGGTTTGGGGTATTGGGGGGGTGCACTCATCGGGGGTATTTTGTGTGGGCACAGGGAGGTAAAAGTGGAGGGTTCTTTTGTGGTGATGCAGGGGAGGGTTATAGGGGTGGATGTCACGATAAGGGATTGTAAATTTAGATTAGTGGTGGTGTATGGGCCACAGGTGGTGGCAGACAGGAGGGAGATGGTGGACTGTCTGGCGCCCCTGTGTGTCACAAATAGGAAATTAGTGATAGGGGGGGATTTTAATACAGATTTAGGAATGGGGGGATAGCAGTGCAGGCGCCATCACCTGGCTAATGGCTTGCCATGGTCTGGTTGATGGTGGCCTGCACACTACTCCGAAAATGGCCGGTCCTACATGGCGCAACTCCAGGGGGGTTGCGCGGAGGCTCGACTATATTTTTGTACCCAGGTCTTTGGGTAAGTTGTCTGGGAGGCTGTTGCCTGTTTTCTTTTCGGATCACGACGGGGTGCTCCTGCAGGTGGGGTCGCCAGTCTGCCTCTTTGGTAGGGGGTACTGGAAGTTAGATCGGGAGGTGCTGGAGGAGCAGGCTTTTGTTGACAGGTTTTTTGGTTTCTTTTGGAGGCTTGAAGGCCTCCAGTCCATGTGCGAGGGGGTGTTAGAGTGGTGGGAATTAGTTAAGGTGAGGATTAGGGCTTTTATAATAGGGTATTGCAAGAGGAAAAAAAGGGAGGAGAGGAGGGAGGTGGATCGTATCCAAAGGTTAATTGAACTCGAGTACGAGGCAGGCAACCTCGGCGGGTCGTTTGACTGAGAGAGATCCGCAACCCTAAAGGCGCAGCTCAGGGAGTTGCAGGAGCGGAAGGCTCGAGTTTTCCTGGAGCGTGCGCATAGTGGCTTTCTAGAACACAATGAGACATGTTCTGCTATGTTCTTTAAGTCGGTTAGGGCCAGACAGAGTAGGAAGGTAATGCATAGTTAGAGAACCAGAGGATATGGTCAGGGTGACAACTGATCATTTCCAAGGTTTATTTAAGGAAAGGGAAATAGATGTAGAGCAGGGAAATGTGTTTTTAGAACACTTGTCCAGGCGGTTGCCGGTGGACATTAGAGAAGTGATGGAGGCCCAGATCTCACTAGAAGAGGTTGAGAGCACTCTTAGGAGGATGGGAAAAGGGAAGGTGCCTGGGATGGATGGGCTGCCGGCTGAGTTTTATCTCAAGTTTTGGGGTATACTTGGACCAGTGGTCCTCGAAGTCTTGAAGGCCATCCTTGAGACGGGGGTTCCGGGGGGATCAATGGCTGTTGGTGTGCTGTAACAGACCTTGGCAACTGGCGACCGTTGACCATGCTGTGTGTAGATTACAAGCTACTTGCAAAGGTTTTAGCAGACCGGTTGCGCACAACCCTTCCCTACGTCGTCCACGAGGATCAGACGTGCGAGGTAAAGGGCCGCTCTATTAGATGGAACCTACAGTTAATCAGGGACTCCATCGCTTGGGTTGAAGATAGAGGATTGCCTTTAATGGTAGCAGCGCTAGATCAGGCGAAAGCCTTTGATCGCGTGAATAGATCCTTTTTATTCAGAGTGTTAGGTCGATTAGGATTTGGGGAGAAGTTCATAGGATGGATTCGTACATTATATGTCGGAGCGGGGTGCCGAGTTAGTGTAAATAGTCACTTGGGTGATGTTTTTGACCTCTTGTCTGGGGTCAGGCAGGGGTGCCCACTCTCGGCTCTCCTCTTCGTTCTGTACATGGAGCATCTGGGGGCTGCCATTAGGGCAGACACAGGGGTGGAAGGCTTGCTGATCCCTGGAAGTGGTGGGCTGCGTGTTAAGATGACGCAGTACGCCGACAACACTTCCTTGCTGCTATGCTCGTGCCTAAGGACTCGTGCCTGACAAGGTCCCTTGCCATATCTTTGGGGATTTCACCCGAGCGTCGGGAGCGATTCTGAACAATGCAAAGTCTTCCGTCAAGTTTTTCGGAAGATGGCGCGGTAGAACGGATGTGCCCGGGGGGTTATCTCTCTGTGAGGGGGCCCTGAGGATTCTCGGGGTCCATTTTGAGACCTCCGGCTCAGCGACGCTAAACTGGAACATGCGTATCGCAGTGGTACAGAGGAAGCTAGCAATGTGGAAGGCTAGGTATTTGTCATTTATGGGCAAAGTCCCGGTCCTAAAGCTGGATGTGTTGCCGTCTCTTTTGTTTTTGGCGTACATCTACCCATTGCCGGCTTGTCTGAGGAGGCCTCTAGTGAGGCTTGTGTTTCAGTTCATGTGGAGTGGCAGGTGCGAGTGGGTCGCCAGGGCACGCATGCTCTGTCCCATCGGGGAGGGAGGTAGGGGGTACCACATTTCCCCCTCAAGCTGGACATAATATTTGTTTCTTTCTTGTTAACGGAGCTTGCTCATCCAGTGATACACCCGTCCGGTTACCTCCTGCGGGTGTTCTTCTCGTATCAGGCGAAAGGCATAATGGTGTGGTCTAACACGGGACCTCGGGCGGAACAGCTGCCGTGGCACTTTGGTCATGCGGCCAAGTGGCTGCGTGCGCACCCTGAGGTTGAAGTTGCCCGAGTAGGTTTAGATCACAAGCACCTGTACGAGGAGGTCAGAAAGGCAGGGAGTCCGGCGCCTGTAGTAGGCATCTCGGAAGTGGTCTGGGAGGGGGTGCAGGCGCGGGGTCTGGACAACAGGCTCAAGGACCTGAATTGGTTGAGCCTCCACAGGTGCTTGCCGGTACGTTCCATCATGTACCGGTATAGTTTGGTGCAATCCCCCACCTGTCCAAGATCCTCTTGTGGCAGGGAGGAGACTGTGCGCCATGTCTTTTGGGACTGTGCCTTTGCCGGAGTAGTATGGGCTAGGGCACGGGTGTTGTTAGGTTTGGTAAGGGGGGATTTTGTATTGACGTGGGCCAGGTTAGAGAGAGGTGTAGGGAGAGCGAGAGGGACGGATAGGGACAGGTTTCTGCTCTGGCTTCTCATGAGTCTCTTTAAACGGGGGCTGTGGGAAGCCAGGCAGAACATGGTGAAGACAGGGAGAGATTGGGGGGTGGAAGGGATAGTGAGGAGGGTGGAAGGAGATTTGAGGGGGAGGATGAAGAGGGAGGAGAGGAAGTGGGGGCAGCATGGTGCTCGGGAGAGGTGGAAGGGGGGTTTAGGGCTGGGTGTTATTTAGATTTGTAAGGGGATAGATTAGGGACGGGGAGATAGGGAAAGGTAGTTTGTAGGGTGACGGGGAGGGAAGATGCGCCCCTGAGGTTTTGTTTGGGGTTGTTGTTTAGTTAAATTAAAATACCATTATTGGAGTATGTATGAAAATTATGAGTTGTAAAGAATGAATGGTATTGAAGGTAATAAATTATTTTTTATAAGATAGGGCTGTTTAGGTTTTCTCACATTTATTGTTTTGTTAGTCTATTCATGTATAGTTTTCTATACATGCTGCATTTTGGTCCTCCTCTCCTTCAACTCAAGAGAACCGTTACATGGACCCTTTTTGGATGGCCTTGTCCTTCGTTCTCAGGTTTAAGTCTCTGATTGTCCACAAGAGGTCACAATGTCCTTAGTTGTCTGTTTACGTGCACTCGTTCTGGAAGAGTGGTCTCCTAAGGACGGCTAAACTGTCATCGTTAAAACATATAGATTCAATGGTTGTAAAGACGGGGAGAGGTCTGGCCGTAATAAAGAGATGCTCTGCTTTTTTGACATCACACTCCAAAAAACAAGTTCTGCAGGCTCTAGTTTTGTCGAATCTTGATTATTGTCGAGTCATGTGGTCCAGTGCTGCAGGCAAAGACCTAGTTAAGCTGCAGCTGGCCCAGAACAGAGAGGCACGTTTTTCTCTTCATTGTAATCAGAGGGCTGATATAAATACTACGCATGCCAGTCTCTCTTGGCTAAGAGTTGAGGAGAGACTAACTGTATCACTTCTTTTTATATGAAACATTGTGTTGAAAATCCCACATTTTTTGCATAGTCAATTTACACACAGCTCTGACACACACACTTATCCCACCAGAGGACTTTTCACAGTCCCCAAATCCAGACAAAAAGTAAGAAAATGTACAGTATTATATAGAGCCCTTATTGCATGGAACTTCCTTCCATCTCATATCACTCAAACAGCAAACCTGTGTTTTTTTAAAACAGATAAAGCAACACCTCGCGGCACAATCGCTCTCCCCTATTTGACCTAGATAGTTTGTGTGTATGCATTGATACGTAGGCTACGTGTGCCTTTAAAAAATAAAAAATGTAGTTCTGTCCTTGAGCTGTTCTTGTCATTCTGTATTATGTTTCATGTTTTGTGTGGACCTCAGGAAGAGTAGCTGCTGCTTTTGCAACAGCTAATGGGGATCCTAATAAAATACCAGAGTGGTGATGAAAGCAGTGTAGGACACAGTGATTTGAAGAGAACAACTTGATGGTCCTACTTAAATTCATCTTCTTAGATAATGTATTCAACCATAGCAGTTACTCAACTCTAGCATTGATTGTTAAGAGGCTAGTTACGAGGCAAGGTATCACAATTTACTATGATCTCATTAGAGAACTGAAATCACAATCTTATTTGTCACAAAAACATTCTCTTTATCCTGGATATTTCCCACACTGTTACGGTTTTCTTCCGTCGAAGGAGGACCAAAATGCAGCGTGGTTATTTATAAACATCTTTAATAAAGATGAAAATACTAACAATATACAAAAAACGTGAAAAAACTGAAACAGCCCTATCTGGTGCAACAAACACAGAGACAGGAACAATCACCCACAAGAGACCTAAAGAATATGGCTGCCTAAATATGGTTCCCAATCAAAGACAACGATAACCATCTGCCTCTGATTGAGAACCACTCCAGGCAACCATAGACTTACCTAGAATACTTAACTAAACACAATCCCATAAACTACAAAACCCCTAGACAAAACAAACCACATAAATCACCCATGTCACACCCTGGCCTAACCAAAATAATAAAGAGAACACACAATACTAAGACCAGGGCGTGACACACACAACATAAAGTATGTAAACTTGATATACACAGTATGGAAAAATCTTCAAGTTACAACGTTTTTGTAACAACGTCTTCATGCTACTTTTAATGACGTCACAAAATAGGCATCATTCCCAATATTCGGATGTTCAAATATATTGTCCCAGTGTCCATGGTTTGATGTTGTAGTTATGGGCAGAGAACTCTTCATAAGACACAAAGACATTCTGATCACCCAAACTAGGCCCCAAAAAGAATTGTCTGCCTCCTATGGTTTACGATCGACGTGAGGGGTCATAAAAACCCCACATCCATCCCTCTCCACCTCTGTGAGAGAACGAGAGCTCTGTAGAACTGATCCACTGTCACTTGATCTTTTGGATCCTCACAGGAGAGTCATGACAGTGTTTTGTTTTTCCAACTGATATTCAACATAACAACAATAAATGTATGTATTGTTTTGGAAATCATATAAAATGCTGGTTAGTATAGAGTCCTTACATGACCCGACTCTATAAGTCAATATGTAATTCATATACAGTAATTATATTTTGCTTCGTAGAAGCCTAGTGGTTAGAGCGTTGGGCCAGTAACTGAAATTAACCGAAAGGTTGCTCGATCGAATCCCCGAGCTGACAAGGTAAAAATCTGTCGTTCTGCCCCTGAACAAGGCAGTTAACCCACTGTTCCTAGGCCGTCATCGTATATAAGAAATTGCTCTTAACTGACTTGCCTAGTAAAACAAAAATAATTCAGCCCCCCATGAAATAACACCATACATGGATCCTACTGAGTATTCTCAACCACACTTCTACCTACACTACCGGTCAAACGTTTTAGAACACCTACTCATTCAAGGGTTTTTCCTTTATTTTTAAAAACTATTTTCTACATTGTAGAATATTACTGAAGACATCAAAACTATGAAATAACACATATGGAATCATTTAGTAAAGTGTTAAAGTGTTAAACTAATTTCCGATTTATACGAAATTGTTTGACTACAGAGGTAGCAAAACTGTACTTCAACTCTATGATACTCCCCCACTTAACATACTGCTTGACTAGTTGGGCCCAAGCTTGCTGTACAACATTAAAACCTATTCAGTCTGTCTACAAACAGGCTCTCAAAGTGCTTGATAGGAAGCCCAATAGCCATCATCATTGTCACATCCTTAGAAAGCATGAGCTCTTGAGTTGGGAAAATCTTGTGCAATACACCGACGCATGTCTTGTATTCAAGATCCTTAATAGCCTGGCTCCCCCTCCACTCAATATTTTTGTTAAACAGAAAACCCAGACATATGGCAGTAGATCCACAAGGTCTGCCATGAGAGGTGACTGTATAGTTCCCCTAAGGAAAAGCACCTTTAGTAAATCTGCATTCTCTGTGAGAGCTTCCCATGTCTGGAATACACTGCCATCAGACACACACAACTGCACCACATATCACACTTTCACAAAATGCTTGAAGACATGGCTAAAGGTCAATCAGATTTGTGAACATGGTCCCTAGCTGTGTGTTGCCGCTTTCCATGTTGTCTGTTGTCTGTAGCTTGTGAGGTGTGGAAACACTTTGTTGCTTTTATGAATTTTGTCTTGCTGCTTTTTGCTCTATGTTGCTCTGTCTGTTAGCTACGTCTTGCTTGTCCTATGTTGCTATGTCTTGCTTGTTCTATGTTGCTATTGTCTATATTGTAATTGTTTTTAATAACCTGCCCAGGGACTGCGGTTGAAAATTAGCCGGCTGGCTAAAACCGGCACTTTTACTGAAACGTTGATTAATGTGCACTGTCCCTGTAAAAATAAAAATAAACTCAAAAAAACTCAAAACTCAAACAAATCCAAATATATTTTATATTATTTAAATAGCCACCCTTTGACTTCATGACAGCTTTGCACACTCCTGGCATTCTGTCAACCAGCTTTACCTGGAATGCTTTTCCAACAGTCTTGAAGGATTTCCCACATATGCTGAGCACGTTGGCTGCTTTTCCTTCACTCTGCGGTCCAACTCATCTCAAACCATCTCAATTTGGTTGAGTTCGGGGATTGTGGAGGCCAGTTCATCTGCACTCCATAACTCTCCTTCTGGTGAAATAGCCCATACACAGGCTGGAGGTGTGTTGGGTCATTATTCTATTGAAAAAAACAAATGATAGTCCCACTAAGACCAAACCAGATGGGATGGTGTATCGCTGCAGAATGCTGTGATAGCCATGCTGGTTAAGTGTGCCTTGAATTCTAAATAAATCACAAACAGTGTCACCAGCAAAGCACACCCACACCATCACACCTCCTCTTCCATGCTTTACGGTGGAAACACACATGCAGAGATCATCCGTTCACCCACAAAGACATGGCAGTTGAAACCAAAAATATCAAATTTGGACTTCAGACCAAAGGACAAATATCCACCGGTCTAATGTTAATTTCATGTGTTTCTTAACCCAAGCAAGTCTCTTCTTATTATTGGTGTCCTTTAGTAGTGCTTCATTTGTTTAATACATTTTTTGTTACTACATCAAATTAAATGTTATTGGTCACATACATATGGTTAGCAGATGTTATTGCGAGTGTAGCAAAATGCTTGTGCTTCTAGATCTGACAGTGCAGCCGTATCTAACAGGTAATATCTAACAATTCCACAACAACACCTAATATCTAACAAATTCCACAACAGAACCTAATACACACAATCTAGTAAAGGGATGGGATGAGAATATATAAATATAAAATATATGGATGAGCAGTGACAGAGCGGCTGAGATGCAATAGATAGTAAAGAATAGATAGTGATATGAGATAAGTAATGCGGGATATGTAAATATTCTTAAAGTGGCATTATTAAAGTGACTAGTGTTCCATTTATTAAAGTGGCCAATGATATCAAGTCTGCAGGTAGGGGTGTCTGTTTAAGAATCTGATGGCCTTGAGATAGAAGCTGTTTTTCATCTCTTTTTCTGTTTTTCATGATTCCATATGTGTTATTTCATAGTTTTGATGTATTCACTATTATTCTACAATGTAGAAGGAAGTAAAATAAAGAAAAGCCCTTGAATGAGTAGGTGTTCTAAATATATAGATTCTACAGAACCTACTGTATTGAGTATTCCCAACCCCACTTCTACCTCTGCACATAGAATAGTTGTTTCTCTAAACATTGAACATTGTATTTTTCGATAGTGGTCTTAAAAAAAATGTTTTTAGAAGCATGTTTATAATTGTTTTCGTAAATTCCTCCCTACATGTGCTTATACGCACAATACAAATGTACATTGATTCAAATGTAATATAGCATCTTGATTGACTTCTCCACGTTGCAGTTTTCAATTGCGGGCTTTTATTTTGACGGTTTCCTCATTACCATACAAAATAGACGTCAGCATTTGTGCAGCTGGCAAAAAAAAAAATACTGGTTGACGTTTAACTGATTTATGAACAAATCGCGTGTGTGTTTGGTACATCTTTTTTTGTTGTCGTTTCTTAGCTAACACATGACCTGCAATTTACCCAGTGTACTGGCAGTGGTGGAGGGAGCAAAAGAGGTGAGTTTGCATCTGTGTGCAAGCGGGGGGCAGCGAGTGACTGAAGTGCGGCAGGGAGGGAGAGCTGTATCGGTCAGCCATGGGTTTCCGTAAGAAGAACAAGAGCCCGGCGGTGCTGAGCCACGAGTTCGTGATCCAGAATCACGCCGATATGGTTTCGTGTGTGGCTATGGTCATTCTCCTCGGCCTGATGTTCGAGGTACAGTGTTAAATCCTGGGATGTATGCTGTATAAGTTAGCTTAGGTAGGGCAAGTAGCTAGATCTTCTTTTTATATATATATATATATATAAAAAAAAGCATCGTCTATGTTGACGAGGGGGGCTGGGCGCTAGCGTCTCCCTTCTCATGTGTCACACTGATTGCACACGGGGGGGGGGGGCATTGTTCAAGCTCGTGGCTGCCTGGTTAGCTGGCGTTTCACACAGCCTAGTTGGCGATCTAATATTGCCAAATGGATTGCTAGCCAGTTAGCTTTGACATCTATCCGTGTTACAGCAAAATACGGGGATTGTTTACATTATCCACCCAACCTCTGCCTAACACATTTTTACTGTTGTTGACTCTCATGCACATTTGCACTTATGTCCTTCCTTTATTGTAGGTGACAGCAAAGTTTGCCGTCATGTTCATCACTGTCCAGTACAATGTGACGCAAGGTCTTGGTAAGTTTTTACATTTGTCTTTTGTATCTATTTTTAAAAACAAGATAATTTGCCTTTTTATTACATTATTTAGTACTTGTATCCAATACCTTGTATTTGATTCCCTTGAGCCATGTTTTTTGTTTGTTCTTTGTGTGTTACCAGATGAGAGGGCTGAGCCAGTGAACCTGTACCAGTACGGTCCTAAAGACCTGGCCACCGTGTTCTTCTACCTGCTCATCGCTGTCATACTCCACGCCTTAATACAGGAATACGTTCTTGACGTGAGTGGCTATGCACACAGACCCTGACACACACTGTGTGTGTGTGTGTGTGTGTGTGTGTGACCTGAGAGAGAAAGCGGGACCTCTGTAAAGTTCGTTGCTCCACAGAATACATACGTCACTGTGTATGCGATAGTGTGTGTGTGTCCCTCTTTCTTTTCCATCTCTCTGTGTGAGTCATAAAATAAGGTCGAGCCTTCTCTCGTCAGCCTTATCCTCCTCACCCTCTTAGCCATTCTAATAGCATCCCCCCACACCCACTACACAGCCCGCAACAAATGATAGCTGACACGTTTCCCAGCTTCTCATGTCCTATTCTCTCTGATTTCAGAAAATGAATAGGCGGTTGCATCTGTCAAAAACCAAACACAGCAAGTTCAATGAGTCGGGACAGCTTGCTGCCTTCTACTTAATCTCCTTCATCTGGGGCTGCAGCATCTTAACAGCGGTAAAAAGGCCAACGAAGCACTGCCAGGGAACATTATGTGACGAGACGAGCACTCCATCCCATTGTATTTGTTCTTTGGCTCACGCCTTCTCTTCTTTTCATCTGTTAGGAGGAATTTGCAACAAATCCTACTTTCCTATGGGCGGGCTATCCACACACCCACATGGTGTAAGTAAGGATTTATACATTTCATTTTCCACCTTCAGCTTGCTCGGTCATTATTTCAACAATATGTCAGTAGGACAGGGTAAGACCTCTATTCATCACGGCTCGTTCTGTGTGTTTTTGTTTAGAGTTACCAAGCATTCTTGAACACAGGTTTTCTGGGAAGGCCCGGCTGTTTTGAGTTAGCACATCGGACAGGCCTTGCTTTCCCAGGGTGCATTGCAGCCCCAGTATTGCGTGTGGGTGTACACTTCTGCTGTATTGGGCTGCCTCATCAAATCCATGTTAGATGTTGAAACATGTTCCCCTGAAATATTTATTAAGAATGGGATATTTTACTCAAGCTAGACACACAGCGCCAGGTTTCTCTCTCTCTTCCCATCCTTTCCAGATTTGTCATTGTGTTATGAGGCATCTTATTTCTATGCATTTTAATTTGTGGGAAATGGAATAAGCAGGTATGCATAGATTGAACAGAATATTTTCTCCCAAATTACCTTTTTTATTATTGATGGACTTTAATGTACCATCAAATAACATGTTTGTAAAAATGCATATATTACGGGATTGAAATTATCATGGTCAAACCTTCCAATCATATCCACTCCCTCCCTACATTGATAGACCTGATCTCTCCCTCTGCCTGCCTGTCACCTGTCCTCTGCAGCTTTCAGGTGAAGTTCTTCTACATTTGCCAAATGGCCTACTGGCTCCACGCCCTTCCTGAGCTGTACTTCCAGAAAGTGCGAAAGGTAAGCATCCATGATCGCACCAGGGGTTAGGTCCTAAAGATGACCCATTTGTTATTTTAAAACCTGGAAGGACATATCTTGTTATACTGTAATTGTGCTACGTCTTGTGACCCCAATGTTTTCTATATATATAATATATATATATATTAGTTCCTATTCTTTATTCTCATCTTACACTGATTCAGTAGTCATGAATAAAGGCTCTGTCCTGCTTGTTTCTCAGGAGGACATTCCCCGCCAGCTCTATTACATTTGCCTTTACGTCTTCCACATCACCGGTGCCTACGTCTTAAAGTGAGTGTGTCCTTTTCAGCGAAGTGGTCAGATAAGAGGATGAATGGGCTATTAGAATGGAGCTGCCTTTCGGGAAGTTTTCTGTTTGCACTTTTATTTAGCCTGTATTCCGTGGCCTTGAGTGAGCCGTTTCCCAAATAATTGAATGAAGCGGCAGAACCTCTCTTCAATCCGAGGAAAGGGTTTGGTATGGCAGAGAGGTAAACGCACTCCATATCTGGGTGTTCCGGTCATTGCACTGAAGTGTGTGTGTGTGTGAGCAGCTGTGGATATTCCCTTATCGCCTCGTGACTGTGTGTGAGGTGGCCTGGTTCAGTGTGACGGGACGATGCGGACAACAAGGGAGGTATTCAAACTATGCCAGAGGGATACCGCTGTTAAAACAATCCTGTTTATGTCATATATCCCAACGAGAGTTTGTGTGCTGGGTGGGGGAGATGGATGGGGTTAGTTGTAAACATTTCCTTACTTTATCCTCAAAATACGGGCAGTCTTTTAAACTTACCACACACAGGTTATGTCTGACAAACTAATTTGTTCTGGCGAAAGTGGCTATGGAAAGATTTAGTAGTAATAGCAGATGGTAGAATCATCAGTAGTACCTCTAACTGGTTTAGTTGACTTCTGAACCTTGGCCCAATATTATGTAATGGCCCTCCGTCCTCTCTCCTTCAAGACCGCTGGTCTGGAAGACTGGGTAAAGGCAGCACAGGGCATTAATTTGATTCAAGTGTGCCCCACATCTGTTCCTGATCACCGGGCGTGGCCGAAGAGAGTCTAGGGAAGGAAGGAGGTCGTTCAAGACTATTTGCAAATCGCTTCAATGTGGTGTATCCTGTACCCCTGTCGGGGCTGGCTGACCATGTCCTCAATCGGCCTCAGGGTTGCCGTTTCCGCTAGGTTAGCAGCACTCGCAGTGGTGCCGTTCTTACCAAATAAAACAAAATGCAATCTTTCTAATAGATCGGACTCCTACTACTGAACAATATTGGAGTACTGCAGCTTATACATGCATGCATCAGTTATAGGCTGTTATGGTAGATATGCATAAATCATCTGGATGTATTTTAAAAGACAATGCTTCCTGCTGCAAATGTGAATAATATTGAGTATTTAAGTGCTGTTAATCCCTGGACAAAAAATGCCATCTGAAGTTCTGATATGTTTTACCTGGTGCTGTGCTGACTTCCTGTTTCCTGTGTGTTCACTAGCCTCCACCGGCTGGGCCTGGTGCTGCTTGTACCTCACTCCCTGGTGGAGCTCCTGTTCCACGCCTCGCGCCTGTTCTATTTCAGTGACGAGAACAAGCAGAAGGGGTATGGATTGTACACTGGCAGTAGAATCTGCACACAGGGCTTTGGAGTTTAGTTAGAATTATCACCATCCTTCAGCAACTCACTCGTGTGATCCAATGGGAGCTTGTCCTTCTATGTCGGCGTCCCCTGATTTTGGTTTGAATAACTTGGTAGTGATGTTGTCTTACATCAGGATTTCCCAAACTCTGTCCTGGGGCCACCCCCGGGTGCATGCTGATTTTTTTAAAATATATTTTTTACCCTAGCATCACACAGCTGACTCCAATAACAAACTCCTCATCAAGCTTTGATTATTTGAATCTGCTGTATAGTGCTAGGGCAACAAAAAAAAAAACTTGCCCCAGGATAAAGTTAGGGGGGAACCCTTTCTTACATGAGCCTGTAGAAGATGTCACTGCTATTGCCGTGGTGACTTGTAACCCCCCCCCTCTGATTCTCCTTTCCCAGTTTCACTCTGTGGGCGATGCTTTTCGTCATCGCACGCCTTGTCACCCTCACCCTCTCCGTACTGACATTCGGCTTCGGACTGCCCCGTGCAGAGAACCAGGGATTCTCACTGGCGGAGGGAAACTTTAATGTGCTCACCGTTAGGCAAGTCATGTTCCTTAAGGTCATTATTTAATTTGCCCTCTCTCCCCTTCTGATTGAGGCCTTGAGAGCAAGTTACAACTTTTCCTCTTTCTAAAAGAATAGAAGCCTGCTCATGGCTGGTCCTCATGTTTCCTTCCCTGACTCAGGATGACATGCCTGGCTGCCATTTGCCTCACCCAGGCTTGGATGATGTGGAAATTCATCAACTTTCAGCTGAAGAAGTGGAGGGAGCACAGCCAGAGCCAGGCTTCCAAGGTGAAGGCTATCAGCCCAAAGAGCAAGCCCCACAAGAAGGACCCAGTCCGGGGTGAGTCCCCCACCGCTGCCCACTCTAAACACCCACCTCCAGCCATTTGTAACTCTGTGACGCAAATATGTTTCTGACATGTTGTTCTTGTTCCTTTTTTGTTTTGTTAGGAGGTTCTGCCAACGGTGTTGGTCTGAAGTCTGATGACAAGACATCACCTCGGGCAAGAAAAGCCTTGTAGAGATGGAGGGAGAGAACTAAGTGAGGGAGCTGCTCTCAATGTGACACTTTTCACCACATAAAAAAAAAAGTTAACTTACTGTTCGCCAAAACAACCACTTAAGCGCACAAAGAAACCGTAACTTAACCATCTCTTGAGTTAGAACTGTTAAAAACTAGGTTCTGTTTTGATGACCTGATACGTGTGTTCAGTCGTTCTTTCTCAGGATGTAATTAATGTAGGTCGGGCATGGTCGACTGGTTAAACGCTTTAACTGGATAAATTGGTCAAAAAGTGTCCCTTTTGGAGAGGACTTCCTATTGCATCCAGCTTCAGGGCCTGATTCTATCAAACTTGTTAACCGGGTTTATGAGGAAGTCAAACAAGTACCGTTCAATTTGCATTGCAAGAGTGCATGTCAGGATTCATGTTCTCACCCGAACATGTAAAAGAAAGAATGGGCAAACGTTGGGCATAAAGTTTAGCCGTTTACCTGGCCGTTGGTTTCGATTGAATAGGGACCTCACCATTTAACTCCTAAAAGGTGTCTGTTTACTGCCTGTATTGTTACCTGCCTTTTGCCATATGAAACCTGGGCTATTATGGGATTGAGGGCACTGTTTGTCATTAGTAGCCCCCATCTTCTGACTCAACCGGCCTTCATCCAGGAACCGGAACTCCTGACGGGAGATACTGTCTTTATCCATGCAGAACTAGATCTCTTCAGCAAATGATGCATTCATGTAAGAGTAGGATTTGTGCAGGTGAGGTTTGTGTTTTCAGTTCAGGATTTTGATCCATGATCTCTTCATTTAACAACGGCGGTCCTTTCTGCGCTCAAGTTATTGTTAAGCTTCGAGGGTCATGGTTGGGTTTTGACGTGCTGTCATGTTTTGAGTTTGCATATCTCAGAAGCATTCGGTGGCCTTTTTCACATCTGCTGGTAGAGTTTTGAGTTATTTATTTCAGTCGTATCTTGTTTTTAAAAAATATCTATATATCATGCTTTGGCAACTCTCTTAACCAGCATAGACGAGGTACAAAGTGAAACGCTTTGTCTCGGCGCTCAACCCAAATAATGCAAAACTCCTTTAAGTGTCCTTAAAATGTCAGTGGTGCGAGCTGTGAAATTTTCCTTGGGTTTCCTTTTCTGTTTGCCTTTTTTTATATCGGGGTATATGATGGCGGGCAGCTGCCTCCGGAAACACCTACCTATTCTACTGTACGCCCCGTTCTCAGATGGGAGAGGTGTCTGTTGGTGCGTGTTTGAGCCCTTGCATTGTTACCTGTGGTAATGCTTCTGCTGCGTCTGTGAGGAAGTGAATGCGCCGCGTGAGTCATGCTTTCGTCTTTGCTTTTTTTCTTGGTGGTGGGGGGGGGGGGAGACGTTGTTTCCCTTGTGGCATTATAGAATGCGACACAACCAGTTTATAGACTCCCCTCGTTTCCTTTTTAAATCCTCTACCTTGTTTTCATTTCACCCTTTTTTGTTCATTGACGAAAGGCCTTTGTAACGAAGAAGATGAGTGACAACTGAGTACTTTCTATATAAAGTTAGTTGTTGGATGCTTACAACCTCTGGCCCTTCCTTAACCTTGTCCTGTATGAAAGGGATTCTGTGAGTTCTGTTTGCCAAATTTGGGGGGGGATTCTTGCTCCACCTTTCCAGTGATTCAGACGTTTGCCTTTGGACACTTATGTCCTACTGTAGACCCAATGCTGTTGCCACAAATGGGCCAAGTTACCAGTCCTGCTTTGGTGAACCTGATCTCAACTCTGCTTCACCAACTTCTCTGACTAGCGTTTATAGTTGGCTGACGCATGTACTGGTCTGGGACCAGGCTACTTGTTTGGTAGGTTGCATAGTTTATTTGTTTTTTGCCAGGAAGTACATGAGTCGTGACTAGTTTAGTCCTCATAACGCTCTATCTTAAGTTGAGTGTGGAGGACTTGTGTTCTGTTATGTGGCAAATGTCTCTGAGGAGGAAAGGTGGAGCAGAGGACCTTTTTTACCTTTTCTGTACTTTACAGTATCTGATGTTTAAAATCTACATGAATCTAACGCTACACTGTACTAAAAGTGGTCAGAATTTTTAAAGCTATTTTTATAGATTTGAAGAACTTAGTTCACCAATATTCAACACATATAAATATCTGTATTTTGCATCCACATTGGCATGTTTTTCTACATCAAAAGACAAAGCTTTCTCCCCTTTCTAAGTCAGGGTTCACATTTCAGTTTCACCATCGGGATGTATATATTGAGTAGAGTAAATGAGAACCACTCTGCCATAAGATGATGCTCAGAAAGCACTATGTGGAAACTGTACTGTAGTTGTATTGTATTCTACTGTAATTGCTATCTGCTGTCCATGGCACTAGGTAGCAAAGCTACTGTTTGATCAGCAAGGATCCTGATATGTTTTTTTTTTTATTGTTCTAAGGTGTATTTAAATCAGTGGGTCGTCCTACTCTTACACTAGCCTGATCCCAGACCTGTGTCTTCTTTAACCAACTCCTCTGCTAGCATGACAACCATAGTTAGAGACGTTGACTAGGATATTAGTATCTGATCAAGGACCAGGCTATTGCTGACCCTGTAAAACAACACATTTCACTTCACCTAGCTGGTGTGTGGCACTAACACATCTAACTATATACAACACTTTGGTGAAGTGATAATTACAATAAAGGAAAGATTAGCATTTTGCCCTTCATCCATTCCTTTATGAATTGATTTGATGTCATGATACACTGAGGGGGCCGAGGAACAGGAGTTTCTCTAGCCAGGTTAGGACACATGATAACCCTCTCTGAGTTGTCTTCTCAATGCTACAACCGCTATTGAAACATACAGTGTAGTGAAGCATGACACCAATGGATGCCACTGTGTACTGTCAGCATGTTTGGTTGTAGCACTGTTCTGTAGCCTAGCGCGAGTCTTGACTGCAAGGACCGTTTGTTCTCTGGTAAGGTGGCAATGGGCCAACACAATTCAAAGTCCCATGCTAATAATGTATTAGTGTATATCAGCCGTTTAGGTGGCAACGACCATTTGATGCATTTGCAATGGGATGCATACTCCTTCATAGCAGCCAGGTACGTAGAAGAAAAACATGGTTATGGTTCATGCACTGTCCTTGTTTTGTGGTGTTTTTGCTGCTTGCTTCTCGATTTAAAAAAAAAATATTTAAAAAAACGTGTCGTCTCTGAAATGCTCTGGAATGTAAATTTATGCAAAAATCTTGGTATTTCTTTTGTTTGTACTTAATTCATGTTTGAATAAAGCCTTTGATTATCCAGAGTGATGCTGTCGCCTTTGGGATTTGTTACGTAACCTAAAGTTGAGTGTTTCTACATATGTTGGGGGGGTGCAGTCCTTTTAAAATACTCATTACTGTATTAGAATGAGGAATGTCTTGTCAGTCGTACAGCAGGGGCTTATGAGACAACTTTCAACTGATGTTTATATTGCTGTGTCTGCCCCTCCTGCTGTTTTTCTTATGTTCAACTTTAGATTAGAGGGGGGCTCAGTTGGTAGAGCATGGCGCTTGCGACGCCAGGGTTGTAGCCGTTACTGGGTTCAAAGGTTCACTCTGGGTTCAAAGCTACTTTGGTCTAAATATTTCTGTACCTTTAAATAGTGTTGTGTAATTGTTAGATATTGTAATATTATGCCTTTACAGTCTCTGTGCATTACTTCCTTGATCAAACAAAAAGCTACAAATGAGTTTGCAAAAGCGGAGACGGGCTATTAGCAAGGCTAATGGTTAATCAATAACTAATAGTTAAGCACATTTGGATCTGGAGCCTTCTAATTTTGTCATTTCAAATCAACGTTCTAATATGACATTTCAACTACTGTAGGTATAACTATACATTCCCCTACATACACTGCTCAAAAAAATAAAGGGAACACTAAAATAACACATCCTAGATCTGAATGAAATATTCTTATTAAATACTTAGTTGATTGTGCTGACAACAAAATCACACAAATTATCAATGGAAATCAAATTTATCAACCCATGGAGGTCTGGACTTGGAGTCACCCTCAAAATTAAAGTGGAAAACCACACTACAGGCTGATCCAACTTTGATGTAATGTCCTTAAAACAAGTCAAAATGAGGCTCAGTAGTGTGTGTGTGTGGCCTCCATGTGCCTGTATGACCTCCCTACAACACCTGGGCATGCTCCTGATGAGGTGGCGGATGGTCTCCTGAGGGATCTCCTCCCAGACCTGGACTAAAGCATCCGCCAACTCCTGGACAGTCTGTGGTGCAACGTGGCGTTGGTGAATAGATCGTGACATGATGTCCCAGATGTGCTCAATTGGATGCAGGTCTTGGGAACGGGCGGGCCAGTCCATAGCATCAATGCCTTCCTCTTGCAGGAACTGCTGACACACTCCAGCCACATGAGGTCGAGCATTGTCTTGCATTAGGAGGAACCCAAGGCCAACCGCACCAGCATATGGTCTCACAAGGGGGGGGAATCCTGTGGTTGTAGATACACCCTGTTTCTGTGACACCGGCCTTGCTTCTATGGGTTGCAGAACTATATGGGTTGGTTCTGTTCAAACGTGAGGAAGATCTGGAGGGCATGCTGATAAAGGAGTTCATGAAAATGGCCCCAAAAGGGAGGTGTGGGAATGTATATCATGTCTTCAACAACAAAGACCTCACCAACCACGAGCAGGTGAAAGGGCTGCTGGAAAAGGTGGAGGGGAACAAAGGAAAGTATGTTGAGAGGCCAAGGATGAAATCAGGGAGGTAATGAGGATGAACCAAGACCTGAAGTCTCCCCACCTCTGACATCCTGGCAGAAATTAAGGAGTGGGTGGTGCCATTATTGGTAGGAGCTGTAGCTCAAATCAAAGCAAATCAAAATGTATTTGTTACATGAGCCGAATACAACACCTGTTGCTTTACTTACAAGCCCTTAACCAAGAAATAAGAGTTAAGAAAATATTTACTAAATAAATGAAAGTTTTTTTTTTAATGTATCAAATCAAAAAAAGCAAAACAAGACAATGACATAACAATACCAAGGCTATATAAAATATAAAAGGGGGTACCAGTACAGAGTCAATGTGCAGGGGTACAGGTTAGGTGAGGTCATTTGTAAAGTGACTGTGCATAGGTAATAAACAGCCAGTAGCAGCAGTATAAAGAAACATGTAAATAGTCTGGGTGGCTATTTGATTAATTGTATATAGGTCCTGGATGGCAGGAAGCTTGGTCCCAGTGATGTACTGGGCCATACGCACTATCCTATGCAGCGCCTTATAGTCAGATGCCGAGCAGTTGCCATACCAGGCAGTGATGAGCCTATAAGCTGTGGGGGCAATCACATGTAAAGCTGTAGGGTGCGGTTCAGCAGTGGGGGGGGATTGCAGGGTTGATGGTGGGGCCGGATGCGGCACCCTACCCCAAAGGCCACAGATATAAACAAGCAGCAGTGAAAGTGATAAACTAGTGGCCGTGTTAGGGACTACGGCAGTTAGAGACGAAGCCAATACAGCTCTGGGGTGCGGAGGCTGTACAGTAGCTGCAGGAATTGTTTATGTACTTACGTGACTTGAAGCTCTACACTGATTGTACAAAATATTAGGACCGCTTTCCTATTATTAGGTTGCACCCCCTTTTCCCCTCAGAACAGCCTCAATTTGTTGGGGCACGGACTCTACAACGTGTCAAGCTTTCCACAGGGATGCTGGTCCATGTTGCCTCCAATGCTTCCCCCAGTTGTGTCAAGTTGCCTGGATGTCCTGCTGTTGAGAGTGAAAACCCCAGCAACTTTGCAGTTCTTGACACACTCAAACCAGTGCGCCTGGCACCTACGACCATACCCCGTTCAAAGACATTTAAATCTTGTGTCTTGCCCATTCACCCTCTGAATGGCATACATACACAATCCAATGGAGTAAACAGTTTATTGATATCGATAAGGGATTATCGCTTTCACCTGGATTCACCTGGTTAGTCTATCCCATGGAAAGAGCAGGTGTTATACAAAGTAAAGAAAACACTAGTATTTGTAAGATCTGTTATTGCTCTGATCTGGAATGTGTGCGGATGCAAATAAAGCTGTTGACTAAACCTTTGAATTGCAGGGATTTAAGACAGGGTACGTGGGAGTCGATGCAAGACACACAAGTAGAGACACATTCAAAATTAAGCACAGCTAAGGGATTATACATTACAATTAATACATTTGGTTTTATTTATTCAAATTAGCTAACTTGCTTAGGTCCTTTGCACTTAATCATTTTCATTGTGGATCCATATGAAGTCTTCAGTGTGTGTGCATGTGTATAACTGCAAATAGGCTGGTGTTTGATGATGCACTTTTGAGACAAGTGCACAAGAAAAAGTGTGTTTTCTCAGATCCTCTTTTCCCCCTTTCCTCGCCATCCTCCCTTATTTCCCTCTGGTATTAAGGCTTCCTGTTTTAATGTGAAAATAATGGTACAATCCTCCTGATTATGGAAAAAGCAGGACTGCAATAAGCATCCTCTACCTTTGGCCCACAAGAGGGCAACGATGAGTCTCACCTGAGGGACCATCGCAGTCTGCAGGGGGATAGCTGCAGGCAGCTCGACCTGCATTAATAAATCACCACTCAGAGAGAGAAAGAGAGAGAGTCACACACACACACACACACACACACACACACACACACACACACACACACACACACACACACACACACACACACACACAGTTACAGACGCTCTCACACACATTCAACCACAGAAATACGGAAGCACACACACACACTATTAGACCTACAGTCAATATCCCTTAGCGTTAAAAGCCACACTAAACAGGCGTACAGGGGAGAAATGGATAGAGAGAACGAGGGAAAAATGGATTAAGAGAACGAGGGAGAGAGACACGGTAGAAACAAACCTCTGCCTCAGTGCTAAAGTATCTCGGTGTGGGTGCTATGTTTCAGAGTGATGGCGATTTTCTCGGTGATCAGACAGCATGATGGATCAGTGGGAACCAGACAATCAGACTGGAGCTCTGCAGGGTCGCCAGGATGACACCAGTTCTCGCACACACACTCTCCATCACACAACACCACACCAGGCAGCAGCTATTCAGCTCTTTACAAGGCTCCCAAACCTCTGTGAGTGAGTGAGTGAGTGAGTGAGTGAGTGAGTGAGTGGTGGTGGTGAGTGGTGGTGGTGGTGAGTGAGTGAGTGAGTGAGTGAGTGGTGGTGGTGGTGGTGGTGGTGAGTGAGTGGTGGTGGTGGTGAGTGAGTGAGTGAGTGAGAGAGAGAGAGAGAGAGAGAGAGAGAGAATGACCCAGCGGTATGGTTTCACAGTGCCCAGAGTGAGGCTTTTATTAGCAAACGGAAAGATATAGGCCAGCGAAAAGTATTTACACAAAAAACAAAAATCATCAACTGGATCAATAAGAGCTCTTTCAAACAAAAACCCAGCAGCATGCCAACCAGTTGCCTGTCCCACAAACAATGCGAGGACAGGCCCCCTGAATATGTAGAAACTCCTCCTCTCCACGGAGAACATGTACCATACATATGCTTCAATCATCACTGCACAATACAACACACCCAAATTAGAACATATTGTCTACTAGCATTCTGTGACAATTACATCACACGTGTCCCTGAATACAATGACAAAATCTACACGGCCTATAGAGCCCTGACTCTGTTGGGTGAGTGGGTGTGTGGGTTGGTTTGTGTTAGAGAGATGGGAGAGGAAAGAGATGTGAAGGATAGGATACTCTGTATGTGGCCAGTCTGAGATCAACTCCAGTCTCCTATTGTGCCTGCTGACATCATGTGTATGTTCATCAATGGGCTTATTGAGTGAATATAGTCATTCACTTGAGGACCGCCTAAGTATCTACTTAATGACCAGCTAACGTCAGAAATGCTGGCGCTTTACAGCGTATCACAGTTCAAAGGAGAGGTGAGCATCCTAAATTGTTGCAATGAAACGACTGCTGCAGAATCTACCACTGCCCATTTTGTTAACCTCTGTCTGCAGGCCCTGCAACCTGGACAGAGGTTATACCTGGAGTCTTATAGGTTGAAGGCAGTCCTGCATAGAGGTTTGTGTTGCCGTTCTCCATGCATTGAGTTGACAAGGATAACACATGGCAATGGCAGGGCTCTACGCTGACCATTTTTACAAGGAGCATGTGTGCGCCTCAGTTGAAAAATGTAGGCACACACAAAGAAATGAAAAATGTTTTAGATACTAGAATTCTTCCCTTTTTTTCTAGGCGCACTGGTTCTACTAAATAACAATTCCAGGTCACACAGCAAAATATTTAGGCGCATATGCAAGTAAAATGGTCGCACTGTAGAACCCTGTACTGTACCACTGTATAATACAGCTTCTGCTTGTGTTGAATTGTTTTGCTCCTACAAATAAAATAGTGTTTGAAATCATTCCGTTTTATTATCAATGATGTAATGCTTTTATCTCCTAGAGTGAACACTTAACAGAGTGATATGTTTTCCATTACAGAATTCACTATATTTATTTGCCGTTTGTGCAGAACCAGCACTTCACGCCAAGGGACCTTTGGGACTAGATCTTCCCGCCTCCGGACCCCCAGAACCAAAGATCAAATGTCCTATGCAGTTTAGGGCTAAACAAAAATGATCTGAATAGACATCAATATAGAAAGCCTCCAGACCCTGCCCTATATTTTACGGGTAAGTCTACACGACTTTGAATAATTGTAAGAATTATTGTAATTACAAGCATGTACAGTATGCATTGTCCATTGGTAAAAGTAACAACCCTTATAATTACACTGAACTTGCTATTTGCCCTTCAGATGCAACAACGTGTCTTGGAGGAGATCGGTTGGGAGGTCGTTCTCTCAGAGGGGGATATTGCCTACCTCACCCTCTCCTTGATATGCAGGGGGTTAAGGGTTGTTGTGAGCAGTGGAGAATTTCGAAAGTGGACCCACTTTGCCTGGCTGGACTGTAAGTAGCCAATGCAATTAGTCTGAAATGTAATTTGATATAGACAGTGCATTCGGAAACTACTGAGTAAAGGGACTGAATACTTATGTAAATAGGATATTTTAGTGTTTTATTTGTAATTCATTTGCAAACATTTCAAAAAAACTGTTTTTTTGCTTTGTGATTTTGGGGTATTGTGTGTACATTGATGAGAAAATAATGATTCAAGTCATGGGGTCTGAGTACTTTCCGAATGCACTGTAGGTACCAATCAACACGTCTCTTGCTTCAAATCAAATCAAATCAAATTTTATTTGTCACATACACATGGTTAGCAGATGTTAATGCGAGTGTAGCGAAATGCTTGTGCTTCTAGTGTCACGACTTCCGCCGAAGTTGGCTCTCCTGCCCATTCGGGCGGTGCTCGGCGGTCGTCGTCACCGTCCTATTAGCCACTACCGATCCCTTTTTCGTGTATCTGTTGGTTTTGTCTAATTGGTTTCACCTGTGTGTTGTTTAGTTAATTAGTGTCTGTATTTAATGTAGGTTGTCCCGCCCTTGTTTTGTGCGGGATTGTTTATTTTGTCATTTTGTTTTGTCTGTCGGTGTTTGCTGTTTGTTATTCTCCGGTTAGTCTTTATCCTGTGTTGGATATATTCACCCTGTCTGTATTTGGGTTGACCGTTGTTTGTTTTTGTTCACCGGAGAATAAACTTTATATCGCTATCTGCTCTCTGCGCCTGATTCCACCCACCTTGATTAGACGTGACAGAATCCCCAATCACCCATGGAATCAGCAGGAGCAGCAGCGTCTCCTCTCCCATCGATGGAAGAGAGGGTCCTCCATCATACCAGCGTGCTTCACCAGATTGGTTCTGCTATGGACCAAATGATGGAGAGAATGGATCGATGGGAGAGGAGTGGCCTCCCCACATCATCTCTACCAACCCCTTCTCCAGCACCTCCTGTTTCTGCGACCACATCTGGCTCTGGGGCTCTTCGGCTGACACTCCCACGGGAGTTTGACGGATCGGCGGCTGGGTGCCAGGGTTTCCTCCTTCAGCTGGAACTATACCTGGCTACCGTGCGTCCTGCTCCCTCTGGAGAGGAGAGCGTGTGCGCCCTCGTCTCCTGCTTGACTGGGCGAGCCCTCGAGTGGGCTAACGCAGTATGGAATGGTCCGGACTCGGCTAAGGATAATTACCCAGAGTTCACCCACCGATTTCGAGCTGTTTTTGACCATCCACCCGAGGGTCGGGCGGCGGGTGAACGGCTGTTCCACCTGCGTCGGGAGACGAGGAGCGTACAGGATTTTGCCCTTGAGTTTAGGACTTTGGCAGCAGGAGCAGGATGGAACGACAGGGCCTTGATTGATCATTTTAGATGTAGTCTCAGGGAGGACGTCCGCAGGGAGCTGGCATGTCGGGACACCACATTCACACTGGATGGACTTATCGATCTGGCTATCCGTCTCGACAACCTGCTGGCTGCTCGCGGGCGTTCGGATCAGGTCCTGTCGTTTCCAATCCCCTGCCCCCCTGTTCCTATCCCTATGGAATTAGGAGGTACGGCTTCAAGGGAGACTGGAGGAGGAGTGTTCTCCTGCACCAGTTGTGGTCGACGAGGGCACACGTCCGACCGGTGCTGGAGGAACTCGTCTAGGAGTCGGGAGGACAGGCGGAACACTGCTCGATCACCCCAGGTGAGTAAGCACCAAACTCATTCAGAGCTTCCTGTCGGTCATGTGTTTGTATTGATTTCTTTCCCTGGTTTTTCCCCCTCTCTACAGCATAAGGCGCAAGTCGATTCAGGCGCAGCTGGGAATTTTATGGATCGTGGGCTTGCGTTAAGGCTAGGGATTCCCCTGGTGTCGTTAGATCGACCTTTCCCCGTGCACTCCTTAGATAGCCGACCATTAGGGTTAGGAGTATTAGGGAGGCTACGGTGCTGCTGGACATGGTAACGCAGGGTGATCATAAGGAGCAGATTAGCCTGTTCCTTATAGATTCACCTGCGTTTCCAGTGGTGTTGGGGGTTCCCTGGTTAGCTCAACACAACCCAGTGATTTTCTGGCGACAGGGGGCTCTTAAGGGGTGGTCAGAGGAGTGTTCAGGTAGGTGCATAGGAGTTGCCGTTGGTGCGACTGGAGAGTCCAGACCAAGTTTCCACCGTGCGCATTCCCTCTGATTATGCCGATTTGGCTATCGCCTTCAGTAAAGGGAGGGCGACCCAATTACCACCTCATCGTCGAGAGGACTGTGCGATAAACCTTCTGGAAAACACTGCACTTCCTAGGAGTCACGTGTATCCATTGTCCCAGGAGGAGACAGTTGCGATGGAAACATATGTTTCCGAATCGCTGGGACAGGGGTACATTCAGCCCTCTATATCACCCGTCTCCTCAAGCTTCTTTTTGTGAAGAAGAAGGATGGAGGTCTGCGTCCGTGTATTGATTATAGAGGTCTAAATTCCATCACAGTGGGGTTTTGTTACCCACTACCTCTCATCGCTACGGCAATGGAATCATTTCACGGAGCGCGATTCTTCACAAAACTGGACCTGAGGAGCGCGTATAATCTGGTACGTATCCGGGAAGGAGATGAGTGGAAAACCGCATTTAGTACTACTTCTGGTCATTATGAGTACTGCGTCATGCCATACGGGTTGAAGAATGCTCCAGCCGTTTTTCAATCTTTCGTAGATGAGATTCTCCGAGACCTGCTCGGGCAGGCAGTGGTAGTGTACATTGATGACATTTTGATCTATTCTGTCACACGCGCGGAGCATGTGTCTCTGGTGCGTAAGGTACTTGGGCGACTACTGGAGCATGACCTGTATTGCAAGGCGGAGAAATGTGAGTTTTTCAAACAGTCCGTTTCCTTCCTGGGGTATCGTATTTCCACCTCCGGGGTGGTGATGGAGGATGATCGCGTTACAGCCGTGCGTAATTGGCCGACTCCGACCACGGTGAAAGAAGTGCAGCGTTTTTTAGGGTTTGCCAATTACTACCGGAGGTTTATCCGGGGTTTTGGTCAGGTGGCTGCTCCCATCACCTCACTGCTGAAGGGAGGACCGGTGCGCTTGCGCTGGTCAGCAGAGGCGGGCAGAGCTTTCAGTCTTCTGAAGGAGCTGTTCACCAATGCGCCCGTGTTGGCGCATCCAGACCCCTCTTTAGCGTTCATAGTGGAGGTGGATGCGTCCGAGGCTGGGGTTGGAGCCGTGCTGTCCCAATGCTCGGACGTGCCATTCAAACTCCGCCCGTGTGCTTTCTTTTCGAGCAAGCTCAGCCCAGCGGAGCGAAACTATGATGTGGGGGACCGGGAGTTGTTAGCTGTAGTCAAGGTGGAGGAATGGGTACAGCGCTCCAAGGACACCTGGAAAGCCGTTCAGGACTCATTACGGTTAACGGGAGAACAACAGAAGAGGAGCGCTGACCAGCACCGCAGTGAGACCCCCGTGTTTGCACCGGGGGACAGGGTCTGGCTCTCGACCCGAAACCTGTCTCTCCGCCTGCCCTGTCGGAAGCTGGGGCCGCAGTGTGTAGGGCCGTTCAAAGTCCTGAGGAGAATAAACGAGGTGTGTTATAGGTTACAACTTCCTAGGTATTACCGTATTAACCCCTCGTTTCATGTGTCTCTCCTTAGGCCGGTGGTGGCTGGTCCCCTGCAAGAAGGTGAGGTGCCTGAGGTCCCTCCGCCCCCTCTGGACACCGAGGGGTCCCCGGCGTATACAGTTCGAGGCATTCTAGATTCGAGACGCCGGGTGGGGGGCCTACAGTACCTCGTGGACTGGGAGGGGTACGGTCCGGAGGAGAGATGCTGGGTTCCGGTGAGGGATATTTTGGACCCTTCCCCCTGAGAGATTTCCACCGCCTCCACCCGGATCGCCCAGCACCTCGTCCTCCGGGTCGTCCTCGAGGACGGTGGCGGCGCGCTGCGGGAGCCGCTGCGGAAGCCTTTATCCTGTGTTGGATATATTCACCCTGTCTGTATTTGGGTTGACCGTTGTTTGTTTTTGTTCACCAGAGAATAAACTTTATATCGCTATCTGCTCTCTGCGCCTGATTCCACCCACCTTGATTAGACGTGACATCTAGTTCCGACAATGCAGTAATAACCAACAAGTAATCTAACTAACAATTCCTAAACTACTGTCTTATACACAGTGTAAGGGGATAAAGAATATGTACATAAGGATATATGAATGAGTGATGGTACAGAGCAGCATAGGCAAGATACAGTAGATGGTATCGAGTACAGTATATACATATGAGATGAGTATGTAAACAAAGTGGCATAGTTAAAGTGGCTAGTGATACATGTATTACATAAGGATGCAGTCGATGATATAGAGTACAGTATATACGTATGCATATGAGATGAATAATGTAGGGTAAGTAACATTATATAAGGTAGCATTGTTTAAAGTGGCTAGTGATATATTTACATCATTTCCCATCAATTCCCATTATTAAAGTGGCTGGAGTTGAGTCAGTGTCAGTGTGTTGGCAGCAGCCACTCAATGTTAGTGGTGGCTGTTTAACAGTCTGATGGCCTTGAGATAGAAGCTGTTTTTCAGTCTCTCAGGTCCCAGCTTTGATGCACCTGTACTGACCTCGCCTTCTGGATGATAGCGGGGTGAACAGGCAGTGGCTCGGGTGGTTGTTGTCCTTGATGATCTTTATGGCCTTCCTGTAACATCGGGTGGTGTAGGTGTCCTGGAGGGCAGGTAGTTTGCCCCCGGTGATGCGTTGTGCAGACCTCACTACCCTCTGGAGAGCCTTACGGTTGAGGGCGGAGCAGTTGCCGTACCAGGCGGTGATACAGCCCGCCAGGATGCTCTCGATTGTGCATCTGTAGAAGTTTTGTGAGTGCTTTTGGTGACAAGCTGAATTTATTCAGCCTCCTGAGGTTGAAGAGGCGCTGCTGCGCCTTCTTCACGATGCTGTCTGTGTGAGTGGACCAAATCAGTTTGTCTGTGATGTGTATGCCGAGGAACTTAAAACTTGCTACTCTCTCCACTACTGTTCCATCGATGTGGATAGGGGGGTGTTCCCTCTGCTGTTTCCTGAAGTCCACAATCATCTCCTTAGTTTTGTTGACGTTGAGTGTGAGGTTATTTTCCTGACACCACACTCCGAGGGCCCTCACCTCCTCCCTGTAGGCCGTCTCGTCGTTGTTGGTAATCAAGCCTACCACTGTTGTGTCGTCCGCAAACTTGATGATTGAGTTGGAGGCGTGCGTGGCCACGCAGTCGTGGGTGAACAGGGAGTACAGGAGAGGGCTCAGAACGCACCCTTGTGGGGCCCCAGTGTTGAGGATCAGCGGGGAGGAGATGTTGTTACCTACCCTCACCACCTGGGGGTGGCCCGTCAGGAAGTCCAGTACCCAGTTGCACAGGGCGGGGTCGAGACTCAGGGTCTCGAGCTTGATGACGAGCTTGGAGGGTACTATGGTGTTGAATGCCGAGCTGTAGTCGATGAACAGCATTCTCACATAGGTATTCCTCTTGTCTAGATGGGTTAGGGCAGTGTGCAGTGTGGTTGAGATTGCATCGTCTGTGGACCTATTGGGCTGAAAGCAAATTGGAGTGGGTCTAGGATGTCAGGTAGGGTGAAGGTGATATGGTCCTTGACTAGTCTCTCAAAGCACTTAATTACATTTACATTTAAGTCATTTAGCAGACGCTCTTATCCAGAGCGACTTACAAATTGATGATGACGGAAGTGAGTGCTACGGGGCGGTAATCGTTTAGCTCAGTTACCTTAGCTTTCTTGGGAACAGGAACAATGGTGGCCCTCTTGAAGCATGTGGGAACAGCAGACTGGTATAGGGATTGATTGAATATGTCCGTAAACACACCAGCCAGCTGGTCTGCGCATGCTCTGAGGGCACGGCTGGGGATGCCGTCTGGGCCTGCAGCCTTGCGAGGGTTAACACGTTTAAATGTTTTACTCACCTCGGCTGCAGTGAAGGAGAGACCGCATGTTTCCGTTGCAGGCCGTGTCAGTGGCACTGTATTGTCCTCAAAGCGGGCAAAAAAGTTATTTAGTCTGCCTGGGAGCAAGACATCCTGGTCCGTGACTGGACTGGATTTCTTCCTGTAGTCCGTGATTGACTGTAGACCCTGCCACATGCCTCTTGCTATATTGTTCAGTATTATACCATGTTTGAAACCATTTCAATAATGACCGTAAAAGAATGATGAACAGAAAACGACATCTGTTTTTATGAAGCCCTTGTGGCTCAGGCAGCAGAGCAACAGTGGCATGAAAATGTTACAATACGGTTGATTGACTCAAGAATGGAATTTACCATCATCTCCCTGTTTCATGTATCATGTCATCTTAGGCAGTATTCTAATTATAAGCATGTTCAATTTAGTAATGTTATGTTCTCCCTGATTCTCCCTCTGTTCCTTGATACAGGCGTTGAGAGCATGCTACAGACGTTTGAAGTGTTGATGTGTATTAACTACAATGAGTTCTTCAAAGACAGTGTGGGATCAACACGGAATTGGAAACGTCGGGGGGGGGGGGGGAGCAGGGGGATGGAGGTCTGTTATGTCTGTGACAGAGGGGTATATCCGTTACAAATAGGTGAAGGGGAGGGGGGGGCTGCGTGGGTACTGAGGAAAGAGAGAGAAACTCCATGAGGGATTATATGAAAACCACATAAAAGAACAAAACGACACTGCACACTACATTCCTATTAAACAGTTTGTTGAATCAATCACACAACGCATACTAATTACAATTGAGCATGATAGATTCCATGTACATTTGTTTTTGTGTGTCTGTTAGACTACATGCAGGAGACTACTGGTTGACCCATCAAATCAATCAATCACAATTTATTTGTCACATGCACCACATACAACAGGTGTACACATCAGACGAGTCCCGAGACGCTTGTGGGGGTAGTAGAGCAAAACGGAGTACGTCATCGTGTCCGTGAGAGTCTCATGTTTCCATAGAGGGGTATAATAATAGTTTCATAGTTTGTCGGCCAAGCTACAGACAATTCTGTGAGAAGACCGATTGCCGGGAGGTCTCATGGCCTGACAAACACCTCTCCAGCTCTGTCACCGCAGATGCGGAAGTGAGACATAGGCGAATGCGGTGGATATCTCGAACTTAAATGTACAGATTTTTATTTTTATTTTTCTTATGCTAATTGATTTCCAGTACATCAACCTTAGGGTGTTGAAAAAGTACAACATTTGCAAATAAAACAAGGAAATAGTAAAACAAAATATCAATAACAAGGCTATACAGTATGTATACACTGAGCAAGAATATAAAATGCAACATGCAACAATTTCAAAGATTTTACTGAGTTACAGTTCATATAAGGAAATCAGTCAATTGAAATACATTGATTTGGCCCTAATCTATGGATTTCACATGACTGGGCAGGGACACAGCCATGGGTGGGCCTGGGAGAGCATAGGCCCACCAACTTGGGAGCCAGGCTCTCCCACTGGGGAGCCAGGCCCAGCCAATCAGAATGAGTTTTTCCCCACAAAAGGGTTTTATTACAGACAGCTTTATTAATCCTCAGTTTCATCAGCTGGCTGGTCTCAGACGATCCCACAGGTGAAGGAGCTGTGTTATTGTCTTACTTTTTATTTGTACTTTTTATTTTAGCCTACTTGGTAAATAGTTTCTTCTTCTTGAACAGCACTATTCATTAAGGTCTTGTAAGCAAGCATTTCACAGTAAAGTCTACACTTGTTGTATTCGGCGCATGTGGCAAATAAAGTTTGATTTGATTTGGATGTGGAGGTCCTTGGGCTGGCATGGTTCGACATGGTCTGCGGTTGTGAGGCCCAGTTGGACGTACTACCAAATTCTCTAAAACGAAGTTAGAGGCAGTTTATGGTAGAGAAATGAACATTAAATTCTCTGGCAACAGCTCTGGTGGACATTCCTGCAGTCAGCATGCCAATTGCCCGCTCCCTTAAAACTTGGGACATATGTGGCATTGTGTTGTGTGACAAAACTGCACATTTAAGAGTGGCCTTTTGTTATCCCTAGCACAAGGTGCACCTCTGTAATGATGGTGCTGTTTTAATCAGCTTCTTGACATGCCACACCTGTCAGGTGGGTGGATTATCTTGGCAAAGCAGAAATGCCCACTATAACAGGGATGTAAAGATTTGAGAGAAATAAGCTTTTTTGGGGTACAGAAGATCTTTTATTTTAGCTTGTGAAACATCGGACCAACACTTTACATGTTACGTTTATATTTTTGTTCAGTATGCAAGGAGTACCTGTACCGAGTCTGTGTACTGGCAGTTGACTTGATGAGGTAATATGTACATGTAGGTAAGGCTAAACTGCAAATACTACGGGTAGCCATTTGATTAACTGTTCAGCAGTCTTATGAGATGGCTATCTTGCAAATTTACTTTGGATGATGTGTAATTTGTGTAGGCAGGAAGCATATGTACTGGCCCACACAATAAACTAAATGTAGTATAGAGTTATGATGCAAGCCTGATGAACCACAGGACTCATCTTTTTGATGATACCAATGGACTTCATCACTTTACTGCAGACAAAGCACTTTCAGACTCCTATGTATGCTGCTTTACCATCTTAGGATTTATGTGTTGAGTATAACCTGTACACAGGGTTGGTAAGTCACTTTCTAAATGTAATCCGTTAGTTACTAGTTACTTGTCCAAAATTGTAATCAGTAATGTACTTTCCCCTCAAGGGGCATCAGAAGAAGACAAAAATGTATGTTACCAATTGAACGACATCTATTGCAGGATAAATCCATGTTAAAGTTAACATAGTTGGCCATATATGGATGTTACATTTTACTTTAAGGGTTGATTAAGCTATAGGAAATTTGTGGGCAGAACTGAAAAAGCATGTGCGAGCAAGGAGGCCTAGAAACCTGACTCAGTTACATCAGCTCTGTCAGGAGGAATGGGCCAAAATTCACCCAATTTATTGTAAGAAGGTTGTGGAAGGCCACCTGAAACATTTGACCCAAGTTAAACAATTTAAAGGCAATGCTACCAAATACTAATTGAGTGTATGTAAACTTCTGACCCACTGGGAATGTGATGAAAGAAATAAAAGCTGAAATAAACCATTCTCTGTACTATTATTCTGACATTTCACATTCTTAAAATAAAGTGGTGATCCTAACTGACCTTAAACAGGGAATTTTTACAAGGATTAAATGTCGGGAATTGTGAAAAACTGAGATCAAATGTATTTGGCCAAGGTTTATGTAAACTTCCGACTTCAACTGTATGTGAGAAAAATTAATGCCTTATGCTGCCTTTGCTCTAGGCCTATTGTTTACCTTTTTGTCGGGGACACTTTGATATCTTGATAATATGCAGCTGTTTAAAGGGCAAATCCACAGATGAAACAATAACAAAATGGCCACCATGCCTCTGTTTTAGTACAAAGCTGAGGGATGGGCCTGGAGAAACGTAACCACTCTCAGATTAATAGACAGAGCTATGGATGTAAGGACTGACCATGATATAATAATGATATCAACATTATTGTTTTAACCGTGTTATGAGGCTATAAGGTGTTTGTTTACATTTACAATGTTTACAAACATTGGAGAAAAACAAGCTTATATTTTGGGTTCTCATGGAGTGTGACAGTTGAACTAAGCTCATGAAGGATTTACAAGTTATATTCTTCAAGAATCAATGGATATATACATGGGTTTTTCTTTATTTGTACTATTTTCTACATTGTAGAATAATAGTGAAGACAAATAACACAATGTAGTAACCAAAAAAGTGTTAAACAAATCAAATTCTTCAAATAGCGACCCTTTGCCTTGATGACCGCTTTGCACACTCTTGGCATTCTCTCAACCGGCTTCATGATGTAGTCACCTGGAATGCATTTCAATTAACAGGTGTGCCTTAAGTTAATTTGTGGTATTTCTTTCCTTTTTTAATAAAATGTAACCTTTTTTTTAACTAGGCAAGTCAGTTAATTAAGAACATATTCTTATTTACAATGACGGCCTACCAGGGAACAGTGGGTTAACTGCCTTGTTCAGGGGCAGAACAACAGATTTGTACCTTGTCAGCTTGGGGATTCGAGGCACTAACCACTAGGCTACCTGCCGCCTTGCTTTCTGGTTGGCTGGCATGTTTCACCATCCAACTATTTCAGTCCCACAGGAGGGCAACTTTCACCATGGGAACCCTTTTAAGTGGCACGGACAACACCGTTCAACCAAGAGCGTCTAACCTATAGCAGAGCGCTTTTGACACACCCACCACTCCGAGACCAGTCCGGGACGCAGCTACCTGTACTCGAAGAAAACTGCTGGACGTAATGACAAGACACTTAAAAAAAGAAAAAATCTTTTCCTCCCACCTATCTGTCTCATGTCTCAGGTACCCCGCGAAAGCCAAGCAATTGACTAATACTTGTCATGTTCTAAACATTATCATGTGCCAACATATTGCCAAGCTCCGTGCCATGGTGAAACTTGCACTCCTGTAGATCTGAAATAATCGGATGGTGAAACTTGCCAGCCAACCAGAAAATCAAGGCGAAGCAATTCAGGCGTTCTTGAAAGTCAGGAAAATCCTTGTCGTGCAAATAAACATTTTTATAATTGAAAAAATATATATTTCGCAAGCAGTAGGCATTTAGAATGAAATGTGAAGTGGCGCTTATAGTTATGTGATGACGTCACTGGCCTTGCATACCTTCAAAAGTATTCGGCAATCATTTATTCGAAAAACACAGTTTCCACCATTTCTCGCAATAAAGAAAGTTGGACAAAAGAAAAAACAAAACCTATCAAACGGATTAAACTGTCGTGGATCTTTAGAAAATGACTCCTGTATCTGCGTTCCCACTACATTTTTTTTGCGGCATTGATTTTGTCGACTAAACCTGGGTCAATGGAAACCTGCCTATAGAAACACCATGTGCTTCGAACGCGCCCCATTCAATGGAAACCTGCCTATAGTAACACCATGTGCTTCGAACGCGCCCCATTTGCCCTTCAATTTTCTGAACAGGGAATTAACAGAAGCCTCTTCAATAATCGAGGAATAAAATATAATCATACATGACAAGAAAGTGTAACATTGTACCTGGAGAGGCACAAAAATAGGTTTTGGCGCCAACAATATGCAATATGCCGACGCTCTTCTTTTACAGGTGATCAACAACAATCAAGAGGACATCTCTAACCCACATTATTATCAATAAATAAACGTGCTTCTCATCAACTGGGGCTCCGCACTGCATCGCAGTGCTATAGGCGTTACTACAAACCCTGGTTTGATCCCGGGCTGTATCAAATATGACGGCGCACAATTGGCCTAGCGTCGTGATCGGGGTAGGCCGTCATTGTAAATAAGAATTTGTACTTAACTGACTTGCCTAGTTAAATAAAGGTCAAAGCAAAAACGTAAATCGTCGGTGTCTGGTTATCAATAATTTATTTTAGATGAGTACACGGGACGATCATCAGCGTGTCTGTCTGCCTGCGTACTCCTCAACTCATTTTCGTCCTTAATTTTACAGCCCCGAAAAGACGGTCCCAACCAATTAGATGAAATCTGTCAAAATCACTCACGTTCTTTTAGTCTAATTCCTCCCCCTTCATCCAATGAGCATACATCTCTTTCTGAATCGTGCGAATTATGTGTAATTTCCATATAAATGAGCTTTATTAAAAAGGGAGACTTTCTAGTTTAACGAGGCTCATTTGGAATTCTGTATTTAATAAGACATGTAATCCTAGACTCGCCCACTAATAGCCAACGATTAGCATGGCTGTAGTATCAATGGTGTGTGTGTGTGTGTGTGTGTGTGTGTGTGTGTGTGTGTGTGCGTGCGTGCGTGCGTGCAGGGGCGGAAGTAGTGATGTGGAGGCCCCAAGGATTTAAAGTAAAGTTTTAATGTCCAGAGAAGCTTTTCTTCCAACTCCAAACCCCAAAATGCAGTAATCAAAATCAATGTAGCACAACAAAAATAACATAAGATAGAACAAATGAAAATACGAAATAAGAACACAGAAAGTAAAACACTATATACAGGGTAGACATGTAATTTATATTGAAAAAACTGTGTTTTTCAAGTGTTGGTTTAATGAGCTGAAATAAAAGAGCCTAGAACATTTCCATGCGCACAAAAAGCTTACTTCTCTCAAAATGTTGTGCGCACATTTGTTTACATCCCTGTTATTGAACATTTCTCCTTTGCCAAGGTATTCCATTCCCATGTGTGGCATTTCAAGAAGCTGATTAAACACCATGATCATTACACAGTTGCAGGGCTTTTGCACAATTGCTGTAACCACACACCTCCAGAACCCAATCGACCCATTCAATGCTCCAATATTTACTGTACGTGTAGTCCACTTGTCATTCCAATCTCCTTTGCATTAGCGTAGCCTCTTCTGTAGCCTGTCAACTATGTGTCTATCTATCCCTGTTCTCTCCTTACAAACGCTCCACACCGCGTGGCCGCGGCCACCCTAATCTGGTGGTCCCAGCGCGCACGACCCACGTGGAGTTCCAGGTCTCCGGTAGCCTCTGGAACTGCCGATCTGCGGCCAACAAGGCAGAGTTCATCTCAGCCTATGCCTCCCTCCAGTCCCTCGACTTCTTGGCACTGACGGAAACATGGATCACCACAGATAACACTGCTACTCCTACTGCTCTCTCTTCGTCCGCCCACGTGTTCTCGCACACCCCGAGCTTCTGGTCAGCGGGGTGGTGGCACCGGATCCTCATCTCTCCCAAGTGGTCATTCTCTCTCTCTCCCCTTACCCATCTGTCTATCGCCTCCTTTGAATTCCATGCTGTCACAGTTACCAGCCCTTTCAAGCTTAACATCCTTATCATTTATCGCCCTCCAGGTTCCCTCGGAGAGTTCATCAATGAGCTTGATGCCTTGATAAGCTCCTTTCCTGAGGACGGCTCACCTCTCACAGTCCTGGGCGACTTTAACCTCCCCACGTCTACCTTTGACTCATTCCTCTCTGCCTCCTTCTTTCCACTCCTCTCCTCTTTTGACCTCACCCTCTCACCTTCCCCCCTACTCACAAGGCAGGCAATACGCTCGACCTCATCTTTACTAGATGCTGTTCTTCCACTAACCTCATTGCAACTCCCCTCCAAGTCTCCGACCACTACCTTGTATCCTTTTCCCTCTCGCTCTCATCCAACACTTCCCACACTGCCCCTACTCGGATGGTATCGCGCCGTCCCAACCTTCGCTCTCTCTCCCCCGCTACTCTCTCCTCTTCCATCCTATCATCTCTTCCCTCTGCTCATACCTTCTCCAACCTATCTCCTGATTCTGCCTCCTCAACCCTCCTCTCTTCCCTTTCTGCATCCTTTGACTCTCTATGTCCCCTATCCTCCAGGCCGGCTCGGTCCTCCCCTCCCGCTCCGTGGCTCGATGACTCATTGCGAGCTCACAGAACAGAGCTCCGGGCAGCCGGCGGAAATGGAGGAAAACTCGCCTCCCTGCGGACCTGGCATCCTTTCACTCCCTCCTCTCTACATTTTCCTCCTCTGTCTCTGCTGCTAAAGCCACTTTCTACCACTCTAAATTCCAAGCATCTGCCTCTAACCCTAGGAAGCTCTTTGCCACCTTCTCCTCCCTCCTGAATCCTCCTCCCCCCCCCCTCCTCCTCTCTGCAGATGACTTCGTCAACCATTTTGAAAAGAAGGTCGACGACATCCGATCCTCGTTTGCTAAGTCAAACGACACCGCTGTTCTGCTCACACTGCCCTACCCTGTGCTCTGACCTCTTTCTCCCCTCTCTCTCCAGATGAAATCTCGCTTCTTGTGACGCCGGCCGCCCAACAACCTGCCCGCTTGACCCTATCCCCTCCTCTCTTCTCCAGACCATTTCCGGAGACCTTCTCCCTTACCTCACCTCGCTCATCAACTCATCCCTGACCGCTGGCTACGTCCCTTCCGTCTTCAAGAGAGCGAGAGTTGCACCCCTTCTGAAAAAACCTACACTCGATCCCTCCGATGTCAACAACTACAGACCAGTATCCCTTCTTTCTTTTCTCTCCAAAACTCTTGAACGTGCCGTCCTTGGCCAGCTCTCCCGCTATCTCTCTCAGAATGACCTTCTTGATCCAAATCAGTCAGGTTTCAAGACTAGTCATTCAACTGAGACTGCTCTTCTCTGTATCACGGAGGCGCTCCGCACTGCTAAAGCTAACTCTCTCTCCTCTGCTCTCATCCTTCTAGACCTATCGGCTGCCTTCGATACTGTGAACCATCAGATCCTCCTCTCCACCCTCTCCGAGTTGGGCATCTCCGGCGCGGCCCACGCTTGGATTGCGTCCTACCTGACAGGTCGCTCCTACCAGGTGGCGTGGCGAGAATCTGTCTCCTCGCCACGCGCTCTCACCACTGGTGTCCCCCAGGGCTCTGTTCTAGGCCCTCTCCTATTCTCGCTATACACCAAGTCACTTGGCTCTGTCATAACCTCACATGGTCTCTCCTATCATTGCTATGCAGACGACACACAATTAATCTTCTCCTTTCCCCCTTCTGATGACCAGGTGGCGAATCGCATCTCTGCATGTCTGGCAGACATATCAGTGTGGATGACGGATCACCACCTCAAGCTGAACCTCGGCAAGACGGAGCTGCTCTTCCTCCCGGGGAAGGACTGCCCGTTCCATGATCTCGCCATCACGGTTGACAACTCCATTGTGTCCTCCTCCCAGAGCGCTAAGAACCTTGGCGTGATCCTGGACAACACCCTGTCGTTCTCAACCAACATCATGGCGGTGGCCCGTTCCTGTAGGTTCATGCTCTACAACATCCGCAGAGTACGACCCTGCCTCACACAGGAAGCGGCGCAGGTCCTAATCCAGGCACTTGTCATCTCCCGTCTGGATTACTGCAACTCGCTGTTGGCTGGGCTCCCTGCCTGTGCCATTAAACCCCTACAACTCATCCAGAACGCCGCAGCCCGTCTGGTGTTCAACCTTCCCAAGTTCTCTCACGTCACCCCGCTCCTCCGCTCTCTCCACTGGCTTCCAGTTGAAGCTCGCATCCGCTACAAGACCATGGTGCTTGCCTACGGAGCTGTGAGGGGAACGGCACCGCAGTACCTCCAGGCTCTGATCAGGCCCTACACCCAAGCAAGGGCACTGCGTTCATCCACCTCTGGCCTGCTCGCCTCCCTACCACTGAGGAAGTACAGTTCCCGCTCAGCCCAGTCAAAACTGTTCGCTGCTCTGGCCCCCAATGGTGGAACAAACTCCCTCACGACGCCAGGACAGCGGAGTCAAACTATGCTTACTGACAGTGAGCTGTGAAAATATAACACTGTGCAGAAATCCGTGCAACGTTCAGCATATAGTGGAATTCACTATTTGATGCAAGACTGATGACTATAAGAAATGTGTTAAAGGCCATCTTTTACAGTCTACGTGTAATTTTAAGGGTAAAATTCTTGAATGGAAAATTCTCTTAACAAAATTATCTGAATAACTTAAAATAAATATACATTAAATATACATTAACCTCTTAAATTAAAATAAATGAACATTATCATCTATAGAATGATATAACAAACAAAATAATAAAATCATCAGCAAATTTTTGAACTAAGTATACATACCAACTATAAAATAAGCAGCTGTGAAAGTGGAAATGGAAAACAAAATGGAAATGGCAATTAAAGGGCCTGATGGTGGCGCTAGAGGAAAGGTCAAGAGGTCACCAAATCAATAGGTTTCTTCCACTTGGGGTCTTGATTGTGCAAAACAAATATTACGGCAATCCAGCCATTACTTTGAGATACATCTTGTTCTCAGTCTGTTCTCAGCGTGAGCCTTCTTGCTAGCAAAGTCACCAATCAAGTCTTTGAAGTCCAGCTTTCTAGCTAACTGACTTTCAATGGACATCATGGCAAGACTGCAAAGCCTGTCCTGGGACATAGTGGAACTCAAATAGTTATTTTTTTTATCAAATACTATTTTTTATCAAATTTAGCTTACTAAAAGCTATCTCACCACCAGCAACGGTCACAGGCAGTGTGCAAAATATATGTTAAACACTGCACACTTCTCCAATAATGCCTTACAAATTGCATTCAGGAGACCAAGAGGGGACAAGTCATGGGGGAAAGTGGCAGCATATACAGTGTTCAGGTGTCTTACTTCCTTTTGAAACTCAAAAATCAAATCAAACTTTATTTGTCACATGCGCCGAATACAACAAGTGTAGACTTTACCGTGAAATGCTTACTTACAAGCCCTTAACCAACAGTGTAGTTCAAGAAGAAAATATTCACCAAGTAGACTAAAATAAAAAGTAACACAATAAGAATAACCATAACGAGGCTGTATACAGGGGGCACCGGTACCGAGTCAGTGTGCAGGGGTACAGGCTAGTTGAGACAATCTGTACATGTAGATAGGGGTGAAGTGACTATGCATAAATAATAAACAATAGGGAGTAGCAGCAGTGTACAAAAGGAGGGGGGTTTAATGTAAATTGACCGGTGGCGATTTTAATAATTGTTCAGCAGTCTTATGGCTTGGGGGTAGAAGCTGTTGGGGAGCCTTTTGGTCCTAGACTTGGCGCTGCGGTACCGTTTGCCGTGTGGTAGCAGAGAAAACAGTCCATAACTCCGGTAACTGGAGTCTCTGACAATTTTATGGGCTTTCCTCTGACACCGCCTATTATATAGGTCCTGGGCCGTTTGCATTACCATCTGTAGAACCTTAAGGTCAGATTCTGAGCAGTTGCCATACCGGTCGGTGATGCAACCGGTCTGGATGCTCTCGATGGTACAGCTGTAGAACCTTTTGAGGATCTGGGGACCCATGCCAAATCTTTTCAGTCTCCTGAGGGAGAATAGGTTTTGTCGTGCCCTATTCACGACCGTCTTGGTATGTTTGGACCATGATAGTTCGTTGGTGATGTGGACAACAAGGAACTTGAAACTCACGACCGGCTCCACTACAGCCCGCCTTTTCCTGTTGTTCACGATCCGCTGCTTAGTCTTGCTCACATTGAGGGAGAGGTTGTTGTCCTGGCACCACACTGCCAGTTCTCTGACCTCCTCCCTATAGGTCGTCTCATTGTTGACGGTGATCAGGCCCACCACTGTTGTGTCGTCAGCAAACTTAATGATGGTGTTGCAGTCGTGTTTGGCCACGCAGTCGTAGGTGAACAGGGAATACAGGAGGGGACTAAGTACACACCCCTGAGGGGCCCCAGTGTTAAGGATCAGCGTGGCAGGCGTGTTGTTGCCTACTCTTACCACCTGGGGAACGGCCCGTCAGGAAGTCCAGGATTCAGTTGCAGAGGGAGGTGTTTAGTCCCAGGGTCCTTAGCTTAGTGATGAGCTTCGTGGGCACTATGGTGGTGAATGCTGAGTTGTAGTCAATGAACAGCATTCTCACATAGGTGTTCCTTTTGTCCAGGTGAGAAAGGGCAGTGTGGAGTGCGATTGAGATTGCGTCATCTGTGGATCTGTTGGGGCGGTATGCGAATTGGAGTGGGTCTAGGGTTTCAGGGAGGATGCTGTTGATGTGTGCCATGACCAGCCTTTCAAAACACTTCATGGCTACTGACGCGAGTGCCACAGGGCGGTAATCATTTAGGCAGGTTACCTTCACTTCCTTGGACACAGGGACTATGGTGGTCTGTTTGAAACATGTAGGTATTTTTATTTATTTATTTTTTTGGAGGTTGGATCAACTTAATATTGCGGAAAGAATGTTGCTTCCAATGTAATTGTCTGCATCACTTCCAATCCCCCATATTTGTTTGGTAAATATATATATCCATACACGCATGCATATATATACACATACAGTGGGGCAAAAAAGTATTTAGTCAGCCACCAATTATGCAAATTCTCCCACTTAAAAAGATGAGAGAGGCCTGTAATTTTCATCATAGGTACACTTCAACTATGACAGACAAAATGAGAAAACAAAATCCAGAAAATCACATTTTAGGATTTTTAATGAATTTATTTGCAAATGATGGTGGAAAATAAGTATTTGGTCAATAACAAAAGTTTATCTCAATACTTTGTTATATACCCTTTGTTGGCAATGACAGAGGTCAAACGTTTTCTGTAAGTCTTCACAAGGTTTTCACACACTGTTGCTGGTATTTTGGCCCATTCCTCCATGCATATCTCCTCTAGAGCAGTGATGTTTTGGGGCTGTTGCTGGGCAACACGCACTTTCAACTCCCTCCAAAGATTTTCTATGGGGTTGAGGTCCTGGAGTGGCCAGGCCACTCCAGGACCTTGAAATGCTTCTTACGAAGCCACTCCTTGGTTGCCCAGGTGGTGTGTTTGGGATCATTGTCATGCTGAAAGACCCAGCCACGTTTCATCTTCAATGCCCTTGCTAATGGAAGGAGATTTTCACTCAAAATCTCACGATACATGGCCCCATTCATTCTTTCCTTTCCACGGATCAGTCGTCCTGGTCCCTTTGCTGAAAAAGCCCCAAACCATGCTTCACCTCCATGCTTCACAGTAGGTATGGTGTTCTTTGGATGCAACTCACCATTCTATGTCCTCCAAACACGACGAGTTGAGTTTTTACCAAGAAGTTCTATTTTGGTTTCATCTGACCATATGACATTCTCTAAATCTTCTTCTGGATCATCCAAATGCCCTCGAGCAAACTTCAGACGGGCCTGGACATGTACTGGCTTAAGCAGGGGGACACGTCTGGCACTGCAGGATTTGAGTCCCTGGCAGCATAGTGTGTTACTGATGGTAGGCTTTGTTACTTTGGTCGCAGCTCTCTGCAGGTCATTCACTAGTTCCACCCCGTGTGGTTCTGAGATTTTTGCTCACCGTTCTTGTGATCATTTTGACCCCATGGGGTGAGATCTTGCGTGGAGCCCCAGATCGAGGGAGATTATCAGTGGTCTTGTATGTCTTCCATTTCCTAATAATTGATCCCACAGTTGTTTCTTCAAACCAAGCTGATTACTTATTGCAGATTCAGTCTTCCCAGCCTGGTGCAGGTCTACAATTTTGTTTCTGGTGTCCTTTGACAGCTCTTTGGTCTTGGCCATAGTGGAGTTTGGAGTGTGACTGTTTGAGGTTGTGGACAGGTGCTTTTATACTGATAACAAGTTCAAACAGGTGCCATTAATACAGGTAACGAGTGGAGGACAGAGGAGCCTCTTAAAGAAGAAGTTACAGGTCTGTGAGAGCCAGAAATCTTGCTTGTTTGTTATTGACCAAATACTTATTTTCCACCATAATTTGCAAATAAATTCATAAAAAATCCTACAATGTGATTTTCTGGATTTTTTCTCTCATTTTGTCTGTCTTAGTTGAAGTGTACCTATGATGAAAATGACAGGCCTCTCTCATCTTTTTAAGTGGGAGAACTTGCACAATTGGTGGCTGACTAAATACTTTTTGCCCCACTGTGTATACATACACATACCTATATAGACATACATACTTTTTTAAAGAATATACCTTTATTATTATTCCCCGCAAACCCTTCTGCCGATCCCCCAATTGGAGTAAACTAATAAACACTTCTGCTTCTACCTTCAATCCATACATCTTATACACACTCTACAGACACAGTCTACTTTACAATAGTTCTCTCTTGTTTGTTCTTAGTCCTTCCTCTATTTCTGATGTCCATCCAGTTTGATTTCTATATGTAACTATGCTATTTCACAAAAGCTCCGAACCTATATACATTCTACAGATCCCTTATGCCCTACATTGTTTATCTTGTTATTAGTCCCACCCTTCAGCTCCACTCAACCCTCCTATCTGTCTCTCAACATCATCCATTTCGGATTTCTACTTGCCATATATTTTTCAACTGTGCTGTGATGCTTCACAAAAGAATTGAACCTCCCTATTCTCATAGCTTCTACAGATTGTAAATTAAAAATAATTTTTTTTGCTTAAATAATTATTATACTATTTATTGATTGACTATGGCTTTTCAAATCACCCAGTATTGTTATCTGTATTGTTAGTTCTAGGCAAATGTTGCAACTCTTCAGCCATTCCTGGACCTGTGACCAAAAAGGAGCTACATATGGACAATACCAAAATAATTGATCTAATGACTCTGCCTCCTCACAGCAGAGTCTGCAGAGCTGGGAAGATTGTATCCCCCATATATATAACATTATATTAGTTGCAAGAATTTTGTATAGTAATTTATATTGAAAAATTCAAAGTTTTGAATCCGGCGTTGTTTTGCGTAACAATTCATACACCATGTGCCATGGAATGGGTACATCGAAAATCTCTTCCCAACTATTTTGCAATTTATATGGCACAGCTGTCAGTTTTTGGTCCTTAAATGAAATTGGTATATGTTTTTATTTATCACACTTTTCTTTAACCATATATGTTCTTTAATACAGGGCCAACATACAAGTTCCTTACTTTTTTCCCCTTCTACTTGCCTCTTCCATTTTTGTGGTAATGCTGCAATTAATTGGTTGTAATTTTGGGTAGAGCAGACATTTCCATATGTCTGTGTTAGCTGCATGTGTGACATAACTCCACCAGTCCTATTTATGATATCATTCACTAAATGTATACCTTTTTTAAACATTTCTTCGATAAATACAGTTTTTTTTATCAATTAGTATATTTGAATTTAACCACAATATTTGTTGTACTATTTGTTCCGTCCTTTCAGGTGGATTAAACTGAAATTGCAACCAACTTTCTAAGGCTTGTTTAAAAAATAAAGATATTTTGGAGATTATTTCCTATTCATACAATTGAAAGTGAGCAGGTGTAATCTGAATAAAGGGAAAAGGCCCTTCCTGAATATAGGATGAGACATTCGTACCAATTGACAAGAGAACCAGTTTGGATTTAAGTATAACTTTTGTATGACTGATGCCTTTAGTGAGAGGTCTAATGCTTTAATATTTTATCATTTCTACCCACCGAATTCATATTCGTTATATAAATAGGCCCTTTTAATTTTATCTGGTTTGCCGTTTCAAATAAAATTGAATATTTTTTGTTCATATAATTTAAAAAGCAGGTCACAAGGTGTAGGCAAAACCATAAGCAAATTGGTAAACTGTGATATAACTAAGGAGTTAATCAGGGCGATTTTTCTACAAATAGACAGGTATTTTCCTTTCCATGGTAGCAAGATCTTATCTATTTTTGCTAACTTTCTATAAAAATTTATTGGAGTGAGATAATTTATTTCCTTTGGGATTTGTATATCGAGTATGTCTACATCTCCGTCAGACCATTTAATTGGTAAACTACATGGTAATGTAAAATGTGCATTTTTTTAGTGATCCAATACGTAATATGGTACATTTATCATAATTTGGTTTTAATCCAGAGAGGATAGCAAAAGTATCTAGATCCTCTAAGAGGCCGTGGAGAGACTCCAATTGTGGTTTTAAAAGAAAACATGAATCATCAGCATACAATGACACCTTAGTTTTTAGGCCACGGATTTCTAATCCCTTAATATTATTGTTTGATCTAATCTTTGCAGCTAACATTTCGATGGCAATAATAAACAGATATGCCGATAGTGGACAACCTTGTTTTACTCCTCTAGATAGTTTAAAACTTTCTGAGATGTAGCCATTATTTATTATTTTACACCTAGGGTTACTATGCATAACCTTAACCCATTTTATAAGAGATTCCCCAAAATTGAAATATTCTTGTCATTTATATATAAACTCCAGTCGTACTTTATCAAAAGCCTTTTCAAAATCAGCTATGAAAACCAGGCCTGGTGTCCCCGATATCTCATAGTGTTCTATTGTTTCCAGTACTATATTATCTCCAATGTATCGTTCATGTAAAAAAACCTGTCTGATTAGGATGAATAATATCTGACAATACTTTTTTAATTCTGTGTGCCAAGCATTTTGCTAGGATTTTTGCATCACAACACTGAAGTGTAAGAGGTCTCCAATATTTTAAATGGACTGTATTTTATATATACCACATGGGTCCTGTTTCAGTAATAATGATATCAGACCTTCTTGTTGCGTGTCTGATAATCTACCATTTATATAGGAGTGGTTAAAACAAGCCAACAATGGTCCCTTGAGTATACCCCAAAAAGTTTTGTATACTTCCACTGGTATGCCATCCAGCCCTGGAGTTGTCCCATCCTTAAAGGCCCCAATTGCCTCAAGCAGTTCCTCCTCTGTAATTTGGCCTTCACATGAGTTATAATATATTACACTAGATCTTTCTTGAATAAGTTCCTCCATTTCTTTTTGTTTTTCAATTCAATTCAAATCAAGGGCTTTATTGGCATGGGAAACATGTGTTAACATTGCCAAAGCAAGTGAGGTTAGAGGGATCCTCTAACTTATTCTGTGCCTCTATAGTACTGTTTTATTGCTATCTAACTGTACTGTTAGTCCTTCAATTTCCTTTGTTAATATGGACTCTTTTGATCTAAATTGCTTTTGTTTTATAGATGAGTACTGTATTGCATTGCCTCTAAAGTCACATTTAAAAGTGTCCCATACAGTAAGGGGATCTGCTGTACCTATGTTATGTCTGAAAAAGTCAGTTATAAATTCTTCTGTCCTAGTTCTAAACAATTTATCATCTAATAGGCTTTGATTAAATTTCCAATATCCTCGCCCACGTGTAAATTCTGTAAGAGTAATATATATGCCAATTATGTGATGATCCGACCGCATTCTGTCCCCTATCAACACTTTTTAAACTTTTGGTGCTAGAGAGAATGGTATAAGAAAGTAGTCAAGGCGACTAGATTGATTAAGCCTCCGCCATGTATATCTCACTAGGTCAGGGTATTTAAGTCTCCATATATCCACTAATTCCAATATATCCATGAAATTCATGATTTCCTTAAATGCCTGAGGGTTATAGTTTGTAGTGTGATTTCCTTTCCGGTCCATAGAGGTATTTAAGACCGCATTAAAATCTCCCACCATAATAATAGAGTCTAGTGTTGCTTGTAGAGTTGATAGATTCTTATATATATTTTCAAAGAAGATTAGATCATCATTATTCTGACCGAATAGGTTAATAAGCCATATCAGTTTATTGTCCAATAACATATTTAAAATAATCCATCTACCTTGAGGATCTGTTTGGACAATTTTGCATATTTGGATCAAAATTATTATTAATTAAAACCATCACCCCTTTTGAATTTCTTTGCCCATGGGAGAAGTATATTTCACCCCCTCCCCCCCAGTTCTTTTTACACAAAACTTCATCTAAAACTGTTGAATGGGTTTCCTGTAAACAATAAATATTATATTCCTTCTCTTTTCGCCAGGTAAATACTGATTGTCTTTTCTTTTTATCTGCTAAGCCATTACAATTGTAACTGGCTATACTTATTTCACCACTTACCATAATGAGACACACCTTTCAATTCTATATATGAAAATATATGTTTTTAAACGTGCCATTAAAAAGTAACACGATGATGGAATGTCTATATAGCTGTACCATGATTGATGCCTTTCTACTAAGTAAACCTCCAATTGGTCCCTACTATTCCACCCACTAAAAGCCTTCCTCATCACGAGTTGGTTTGTCATCCCAATGCCTGGCAGACCACCCTCGACCCCCTGTATCCCATAACCCATAACCGACTGGGATCCATCCTTTGGAAAGAGCACACAGTGCCATTTACCGAATTGAAGTAGGTTAACTGCCAAATGCATTTCCATTGCCTTCACCTCGATTTGTATTATATATAGCTGTGGATCATCCTCTATTGTCCCTAACATCTTTTACTTCTTCGCAACAGTTGTGGGATACACACATACACCCACACACACTCAACCCATACCCCTAGACAACCATAAGCTCACTTAAAATGTCAGTACATGTCCTGGTAAATCCATCTGGCCCAGGAGGCTTTGTGAATGTTGACCTGTTTAATGGTTTTGTTCACATCGGCTACCGACAGCGTTATCACACAGTCATCCAGAACAGCTGGTGCTCTCGTGCATGCTTCAGTGTTGCTCGCCTCGATGCGAGCATAAAAGGCATTTAGCTCTACTGGTAGGCTCGCGTCACTGGGCAGCTCTCCTCTGGGTTTCCCTTTGTAGTTCTTAATAGTTTTCAAGCCCTGCCACATCCGACGAGCGTCATAGCCGGTGTAGTAGGATTCAATCTTAATCCTGTATTGACGCTTTGCTTGTTTGATGGTTCTTCTGAGGGCATAGTGGGATTTCTTATAAGAGTCCGGATTAGTCTCCCGCTCCTTGAAAGTGGCAGCTCTAGCCTTTAGCTAGAGGCAGATGTTGCCTGTAATCCATGGCTTCTGGTTGGGATATGTATGTACAGTCACTGTGGGGACGACGTCATCGATGCATTTATTGATGAAGCCGATGACTGAGATGGTGTATTCCTCAATGCCATTGGATGAATCCCGGAACATATTCCAGTCTGTGCTAGCAAAACAGTCCTGTAATGTAGCATCCGCGTCTTCTGAACACTTCCGTATTGAGCGAGTCACTGGTACTTCCTGCTTTAGTTTTTTCTTGTAAGCAGGAATCAGGAGCATAGAATTATGGTTGGATTTGCCAAATGGAGGACAGGGGAGAGCTTTGTATGCATCTCTGTGTGTGGAATAAAGGTCGTTAGGATTTTTCCCCCCTGGTTGCACGTGACATGCTGGTAAAAATTTGGTAATACTGATTTAATTTTGCCGGCATTAAAGTCCCCGGCAACTAGGAGTGCCGCTTCTGGGTGAACATTTTCTTCTTTGTTTATGCCCTTATAGAGTTGGTTGAGAGCAGTCTTAGTGCCAGCTTCGCTTTGTGGTGGTAAATAGACGGCTACGAATAATACAGATGAGAATTATCTTGGTAGATAGTGTGGTCTGCAGCTTATCATAAGGTACTCTACCTCAGGCAAGCAATACCTCGAGACTTCTTTAATATTAGACATCGCGCACCAGCTGTTATTGACAAAAAGACACACACCCTCACCCCTCGTCTTACCAGAGGTAGCGTCTCTGGAAAATCCTATATCCTATATTGCCCGTATCTTCGTTCACCCACGTCTTGGTGAAACATAATATGTTACAGTTTTTAATGTCCCGTTGGTAGGATAATCTTAAGTAGGTCATCAATTTTATTTTCCAATGATTGCACGTTAGCAAGAAGAATGGAAGGCAATGGGAGTTTAATCGCTCATCTCCGGATTCTCAGAAGGGTGCCCGATTTGCTGCCTCTTTTCCAGCGTATTTTCTTCACGTAAAAGACGTGGATCTGGGCCTGTTCTAGTGAAAGCAGGATATCCTTCTTGTCGGACTCATTAAAGGAAAAAGTTTCTCCCAGTCCGTGGTGAGTAATCGCTTTTCTGATGTACAGAAAGTTCTTTACCAAAATAGCACAATTGGTTGGGAGAATGTAAAACGTCAGCCATGTTCTTCGGCGCCATCAATACCAGGTGTAAGATCTCTGGAATACTTACTGATCAGTGGTTGGCACACAGAAGGGACTTTATCCTCACTCATCTGCCCAACTTTCAGAACAGCAGAAAAGTCTTCTACAATTTTAGCAGTGGTGTGGAACCTAGTGTCCAAGTCACTTATGATATTGTCCATAGCAGTAAAAAATACTGTGTTTCCGAAACACCTTTGCTGCACTGTCCTGAGCTGTGTCCTCTTGAGAGGTCTTATCATGAAATCTCTCCCTTTTCCTCTGGCGGCTGTGTTCCTTGCTAAATTGAGGTGCAACTTTAATTTGCTTAGAAATCAGTGTCGCCTCAGACAGGAGACTCCCATCCATCTCTAAGAGCCTGCATCTCTTCCTTTAAGGCTCTGATATTGGCTGCCTCTGTATCAAGTGAGATTTGTCCTGACTGGAGAATCACATTCCTGTCCTCAATGCAATGCAGTATCTGCAATTATGCCAACTGACATGTCATTCAACACAATGCTGTTCACCTCCTTCTTCAGTTGGGAGTAGGGCTGGTTCAGGGGTATGGGGATGGGGAGACGGTGCTGCTGAGCCTGAAGCTGCATCTTTTGGGCCTGGTATCAGGCAGGGGCAGAGCCAACTGATTTGGTATAAAAAGCCTGCCTGCATTGATTAAATGTCGGCTGAAAGAGGAGTGAAGTGTAAACACTCTGAATTTTCTGTGAAGATATTAAGTAACTAATGTTAGGGGAGCAAAAGTAGCCTATTTAACTATGGACTAAGCTAACAGGTTCATTTCCACCACTCACAGACAACACCCACCAAATTGGGTGGCAGTCTCCTGTCTTTCTTTTCTTTCTTTTTGTTTTTGGAAGCCAGATTTTTCTTTAGGAAGCTGAGACGTCATGCTCCACCAGCACTCCTCACTCGCAATTCACTGCTAGCAAGTCACGATTGTGCCTGGTTTGGGGGCAGGACCGAACCATTTCATTTAAATAGGTGGGTTGGGCAATACAGAGGCTCTCTGGATGTTTAGTTTTTGCAAAAAACAAGAAAATAAAAAGAAACCGTTAGTTTTATTAGTACATTGTAAAAAAAATATTATAATAATTATGATAATTATGATAGGCTGTGCTTTGGCAAAGTGGGTGGGGTTATATCCTTCCTGTTTGGCCCTGTCCGGGGGTGTCCTCGGATGGGGCCACAGTGTCTCCTGACCCTCCTGTCTCAGCCTCCAGTTTTTATGCTGCAGTAGTTTATGTGTCGGGGGGCTAGGGTCAGTTTGTTATATCTGGAGTACTTCTCCTGTCCTATTCGGTGTCCTGTGTGAATTTAAGTGTGCTCTCTCTAATTCTCTCTTTCTCTCTTTCTTTCTCTCTCTCGGAGGACCTGAGCCCTAGGACCATGCCTCAGGACTATCTGACATGATGACTCCTTGCTGTCCCCAGTCCACCTGGCTGTGCTGCTGCTCCAGTTTCAACTGTTCTGCCTTATTATTATTGGACCATGCTGGTCATTTATGAACCTTTGAACATCTTGGCCATGTTCTGTTATATTCTCCACCGGCACAGCCAGAAGAGGACTGGCCACCCCACATAGCCTGGTTCCTCTCTAGGTTTCTTCCTAGGTTCTGGCCTTTCTAGGGAGTTTTTCCTAGCCACCGTGCTTCTACACCTGCATTGCTTGCTGTTTGGGGTTTTAGGCTGGGTTTCTGTACAGCACTTTGAGATATCAGCTGATGTACGAAGGGCTATATAAATAAATTTGATTTGATTTGATGTACCTAGAAAATAATGTACCTAGACTTTTATCTCCCTCACCAACTTTAAACATCTACTATCTGAGCAGCTAACCGATAGCTGCAGCTGTACATAGTCCATCGGTAAATAGCCCACCCAATTTACCTACCTCATCCCCATACTGTTTTTATTTATTTACTTTTCTGCTCTTTTGCACACCAGTATCTCTACCTGCACATGACCATTTGATCATTTCACTCCAGTGTTAATCTGCTCAATTGTAATTATTCACCTACCTACTCATGCCTTTTGCACACAATGTATATAGAGTATTTTTTTTCTACTGTCTTATTGACTTGTTTATTGCTTACTCCATGTGTAACTCTGTGTTGTTGTCTGTTCACACTGCTAAGCTTTATCTTGGCCAGGTCGCAGTTGTAAATGAGAACTTGTTCTCAACTAGCCTACCTGGTTAAATAAAGGTTAAATAGAAAAATAAAAAAATTCTAATAATTTTTTAGGGCCCCCGTCAGTCACAGGCCCTTAGTATCGTCCTAACCCCCCCCCCCCCCCCTCCTCCTGACAGCATCCAGCTTCTTGCACATCCAGCTTCTTGACCTGCGGAATTGTCTAGGCCAGCCACCTGGACAGCTGATGAAACTGTGGATTTGCACAACCAAATCATTTTTGCACAAACTGTCAGAAACTGTTTTAGGGAAGCTCATCTAGGTGCTCGTCGTCCTCACCAGGGTCTTGACCTGACTGCAGTTCGGCTTCATAACCAATTTGCTCACCTTCGATTGCCACGGGCACGCTGGAGAAGTGTGCTTTTCACAGATGAATCCCTGTTTCAACTGTACTGGGAAGATGGCAGACAGCGTGTGTATGGTGTCATGTGGGTGAGCGGTTCGCTTATGTCAAGGTTGCGAACAGAGTGCCCCATGGTGATGTTGGGGTTATGTTATGGCAATGCATAAGCTTCGAACGACGAAAACAATTGCATTTTATCGATGGTCATTTGAATGCACAGAGATACTGTGACAAGATCCTGAGGCCCATTGTCGTGCCATTCATCCGCCACCATCACGTTTCAGCATGATAATGCATAGCTCCATGTCGCAAGGATCTGTACACAATTCCTGGAAGGTGAAGATGTCCCAGTTCTTCCATGGCCTGCATACTCACCAGACATTTCACACACTGAGCATGTTTGGGATGATCTGGATCGACGCGTACGACAGCATGTTACAGTTCCTTCCGATATCCAGCAACTTCACACAGCCAATGAATAGACGTGGGACAACATTCCACAGGCCACAATCTAAGCTAAGAAGATTTGTCGTACTGCATGAGGAAAATAGTGGTCACACCAGATACTGTCTGGTTTTCTTGAAAAAAAAAATATTCAAATAATTCATATCTATCTCGGAATTCATAACATACGAACTTGATGGTGAACTTAATAAGAATGGTAACATGCACATATTAATGTGATTATTGTGGATAGTCAGGTCAATGTAATAGTTAAAAAATAAAAATGTACGTGTTTTGCAAAAAGAACGATTTCCCTAAATGGCCACATCTGAAATGGGACTTTGATCAATTCTGAAAGTCGACAAACAAAAGGAACGTTCTACCACGTGACCATGTTATTTTTGCGAAGACTATTTGATTATGACTTCAGACATATAAAGTTTGTATGTGAAAACTGTTTATAAGATGCATACTTTCAGTTTTTCTGAACTCACTTCACTTGCAGTGTTGCAAAATAAATATACACATACATGTTATTCAATCATTGCACCCCATTGCTCGCGCGCGCCAATGAGCGTCTGCATTGCCAAGTGCTAAAATAGAAGTCAGTTCTATTTGTGATGCTGAACGCGGTGCAAGTCCTGCCTCTCCCATCTCCTCATTGGTTTATAGAAGCAGATACCCACGTGCCATCTCCTCATTGGTTATACCCACGTGGGTGATTGAAAGCTGAACTGAGGTCAGTCGGTCGTGGTAATACACCTATGAAAGTTGGATGCCAATCGCCATATAAAGTACAAAGAAGAAAAGCCTGGAAGAAGGAGAGATGATTTGAAACGATTTGGTTGACCGTTTTATGTGTGGATTAATTGTTGAAGTAGAGGACCTTGTGCATTTCAGGTAAAATAACAACTCAACGCTTATATCCCAGGACAAATTAGCTAGCAACAGCAAGCTAGATAAATAGGACAAATAAGCTAGCACCTGCAAGCTAAATTGGCATAAATGTTACATTTTTTCTGACTTGTTCCCAAATTAATAGTTTGTTATGATATTTCAACCTGTGTGTCGTGATCGCGTTTGGTGTGGAGGGGACAAAATCAATTTGCGCACAATGGCGCACGCGCGCGTCCAGTTTGGGTATGGTGTAAGAGGGAAACATGACGTTACCCCATTACCTGGCACATGCCCACATGATCAAATACCCCACTATTAAGCTGTTTAATCAGCATTTCAGTTGGACCACGTTGACCAATAAAGGGATCTTAATCTGTGTGTCTCAGTGATACGGTCATAGAAAAAAAAGGTGCTCCCCATCGGAGAACCCTTTTGAGAATCCTTTCAACAGAGGTTTATACCCAAAAGGGTATATACCTGGAACCCAAAAAATATTCTTCAAAGGGTTCTCCTAATTGGACAGCCAAACAACCATTGTAGGTTCTAGATAGTGCCTTTTATTCTAACATGCTGACCACGCTGCTCGCGTTACATGTGGGGGCGTTGCAAAATAAATGTACACATACATGTTGCTCAATCATTGCATCCAAACTGTCGTCGTAGGAGCAAAAAGTAGAACTTGGTTCTATTTGTGATGCTTCATGCGCTGCATGTCCCGCCTCTCCCATCTCCTCATTGGTTTTTAGGACCATATACACACGTGGGTGATTAAAAGAGGAACTGCCATCCACACTCCAGTCCAGTTGTTGTTGACAATGCACCTTAAAGTTGGTTGCCAACCGCCATATAAAGTCCAAAGAAGAAGAAGAAGAAGCCTGAAGGAGGAGAGATTACTAGAAACTAACTCAGTTTACCAATTAATCTGTGGATTAATTGTCAGAGTAGAGGACCTTGTGCATTTCAGGTAAAATAAAACCCCAATGTTTGTATCCCAGGACAAATTAGCTAGCAACAGCAAGCTTACTAGCTAAATTGACATAAATGTTACATGCGTTTCGACCTGTCCCCAAATTAATATAGTTGGTTCAGAGTTTGTTTTGATATTTCAACCTGTGTGTCCTGATCGCCTCTGATGTGGGTAGACAAAATCAACATGCGCACGCAGATGTACGCGCCTGGTCTAGTCAGCATGTAAGAGTGGATCACTATGGGAACCGCCAAAGAACCCTTTCGGAACTATTTGTCTAAGAGTGTATACTGGCTGTATTTCTGTATTTTGAAAGTTATATATCTTCAAAACTTGATTGCTGACATGCAAAAGATTTTGGGACTATATCAACAATGGACTAATGAAACAAATACCAAGAGATCGTTTTGGGTTGGAATTTTCCTTTAAGGCTCCAGTGTGCCGTGAGGAGGGGGATGTGGCGAATCAGTGTCAGTGTCCAGCCAGCAAGCCAATGGGAGAGAGAGAATGAGGGAGAACTGAAATGAAGGAGGAGAGGAGAACAGAAAGGTGGGTGGAAGGTAGGCAGGGATAGAATAACTGTGAGGAGAGGTTATTTATCATTACCAACCACAGTAAAGGAGAAGAAATGGGGGGTGGAAAGAAGGGGAAGGACGGAACGAGTTTAGTTGAGGGAGGAGAGGAAGAGAGGGTAAGGAGAAGGGGGGTGGGAGCATGGCAGTGCTCTGAATCTAGGACACCGCCACTCCAAAACTGCATGAGCAACTCTCCTAAATCTAGAGCTTACATTACATTAAGACTGTGTGTGTGTGCGCGCGAGCGTGCCTTCATGCACGTGTGCGTGTCAGTGGCGTAGGCAGAAATCCATTGATGACAGGGCCAGCAAAAATGTAGGCTGACCAAAATTTGGGCACTTAAATCATCCTTCTTAGTCGAGATCACTTTATGAGTCGAAATGCAAGCCAAGTGCAATTCTCTGCCGGGTGCGGGGGATCAAGTGGGCCTACAATGTATTGTGTGATATCAATTAAATGATCAATAGACTGGTTATAGGGCCTAACTATAGTGCATGGGAGTAGAAGCACAGGCTAAAGTTATATTTCCAATGATAAACTTGGTGGTTCAAGTCCTGAATGCTGATTGGCTGACAGCCGTGGTATATCAGACCATATACAATGGGTATGACAAAACATATATTTTTAAGGCACCTCGGGGGTTTGTGGTATATCGCCAACATACCACGGCTAAAGGGCTGTATCCAGGCACTTAGCTATAAATATAGTTTTTCTGCATTTGCCTATTTCCATATATAAGAAGAGAAATCCGCTTTTCTCCAAGTAGGCCTACCCCTTATTGTAATTAATGTAGAGTTCCTTATATTTCAAAACTCGAGTCTCAAGCTAAGCTATACGATGAAACGTAATAGATCAGTTGTTGTAGCCTGTTACTTGCGAGGCACATCAGAGAATAAATTGAAATAACTTGTTTTTTTATTTCACTGGACAGATAATCATGTCTCAGCGGAGGGAGGGTGCGAGTTAAAGTGAGAAGCATGCTTCATGATTTCTAAAAGTGTTGAAATAAAACATTGTTGTGGTGCTGATCATTGTCTCTTAGTGTACTGAAACTGTCTTTAAGGCCCTCGATTAGGTCAATGTAATCAGTGATTGATACAGGGGGGGACTGGAGGCCCTTCATGGCAAAATCACTGTCTCTTGAAAAAAAATGTTTGCAATTTTACTTGTTTTTGCTAGCCAATTTGGCTAGTGAGTCTTAACTACCTTGCTAACGGTGAGTAGCCTACACAGTGTAGCTTAGCCTACACAGCGATAGCACATAGTATCCGTGCGAAGTGACACTTGCCAAGACCTGCCCATTATTTTGAAATTGATAAGCTGATTGTTTTTGTTTTAGAAAAAAAAAATCTGGGTAAATAATCAAGCATAATTCAATTCGTCGGCGCATGGATTGGGTATTGAAAGCGTTCCATAGGGAGGCTGGCCCATGTTGACTCCAATGCCTCCCACAGTTGTGTCAAGTTGGCTGGATTGAAATAGGTGCCGGTACCATTTTATATTTAGGTGCAAGAACTCCTCAATGCATTTGAGCTAATATTCTATGGGAGGTGCAGGAACTCAAGCGGAAGAAAATGTGAGTTGCCAGGTACTCAGTTCCGGTGATCTCCTGCCCAAGTCAAGTACAGTGCTTAGGTTCAAAGACAAATAATGTCCTGTTTGGAATGCTGACAAGTAGAGCAAAACAAAAAACAAAAAAACAGACACTGTTAATTACTTGGCACCAGGGGAAGTCTGTTTTGTGCGTGTATGTTTGTGCGCGTGGGTGTGTGTGTGTGTGTGTTTGTGTGTGTGTGTGTGTGTGTGTGTGTGTGTGTGTGTGTGTGTGTGTGTGTGTGTGTGTGTGTGTGTGTGTGTGTGTGTGTGTGTGTGTGTGTGTGTGTGTGTGTGTGTGTGTGTGTGTGTGTGTGTGTGTTTGCGTGCGTGCGTGCATGTGTCTATGTACGTGCCGGCAAGTGTGTGTGATCATGTCCATGCAGCTGTGATCAATAACAAACTGTGCATCTGGCACAGTGAATATTTACCACAAACACAACACAACACACACAACAGTGGCATGGCCAGCTGCGTTGGCAGCTGACGGCACCAGTAAGGTCAGGTGTTGGTTTTAGACCCCGTCTCACTGCTTCTATGTGTGCTGTTTTGTTTGGCTGTGCCCTTTTTATATTTTCCGTTGATTTTAACTCCTTAAATCCGTGTAATAATCTCCTGTGACAAACTAATGCTTAAATTTCCATGAGTAAGGACGAACCTTGAATCCAACTTGTTCACATACTGTACTTTTAGTTTAGTATGTTTTCACAGAGAACAACCGCATGAGAGTCCCTAGAGGCAGTTTCTGAGGATGGACCTATTGCAACATTCATCTTCTCATGTTTACTGTTTATGTTAACAATATCAACTTGTCTGTAAAAAGAAAATTGCAACCTGAACTACGGTGTATGTTATTGCCCCCACAGTTGACCAGGCTCTATCTGAACTACAGTCTGCCTTCGTTGGATTACAGGAAAACTTAATTGACTAGAAATGAGTATTGAAAACAGGTAAAAAACTATTTATATGTTGTTCTCTAGAGCACATCAAAATAACTCTGAAGATTTATGCATATGTACTTTGGATGATGTCCATATTGATGGTGTCTCTGCTTACAAATGTCTGGGCATCTGGATAGATGAAAAGCTGTCTTTTAAAAAGCATATTGATGAGTTAGCTAAGAAGCTGAGAATAAAAATGGGCTTCTTCTATAGAAATAGGTCCTGCCTCTCGCTAAACAGCAGGAAGCAGATTATTCAGTCGACTCTTCTATCAGTCCTCGACTGATGGCGACATCTTCTATATGAACGCAGCTGCCACCTCATTAAAGCAGTTAGACGATGGTGCACTGCCCTTTATTAAAGGCAACAATTTTAGTACTCATCACTGCATTCTCTACCAGAAAGTTGGTTGGCCCTCTTTGAGGTCACGTACATTGAGACATGGCTATGTCTTCATTTTAAACCCTTTTACAAGATGTCCCACTGCACCTAAAATCACAACGAAACTTTAGACATACGAGTTACCACACCCGGGTCTCAGGGCTGGCTACGTCTTTAGACATACGAGTTACCACACCCGGGTCTCAGGGCTGGCTAAGTGTTTAGACATACGAGTTACCACACCCGGGTCTCAGAGCTGGCTAAGTCTTAAGACATACGAGTTACCACACCTGGGTCTCAGGGCTGGCTAAGTCTTTAGACATACGAGTTACCACACCCGGGTCTCAGAGCTGGCTAAGTCTTAAGACATACGAGTTACCACACCTGGGTCTCAGGGCTGGCTAAGTCTTAAGACATACGAGTTACCACACCTGGGTCTCAGGGCTGGTTAAGTCTTAAGACTTAAGACATGGGTCTCAGGGCTGGCTAAGTCTTAAGACATTACCACACCTGGGTCTCAGGGCTGGCTAAGTCTTAAGACATACGAGTTACCACACCTGGGTCTCAGGGCTGGCTAAGTCTTAAGACATACGAGTTACCACACCTGGGTCTCAGGGCTGGCTAAGTCTTAAGACATACGAGTTACACCTGGGTCTCAGAGCTGGCTAAGTCTTAAGACATACGAGTTACCACACCTGGGTCTCAGGGCTGGCTAAGTCTTAAGACATACGAGTTACCACACCTGGGTCTCAGGGCTGGCTAAGTCTTAAGACATACGAGTTACCACACCTGGGTCTCAGAGCTGGCTAAGTCTTAAGACATACGAGTTACCACACCTGGGTCTCAGGGCTGGCTAAGTCTTAAGACATACGAGTTACCACACCTGGGTCTCTTAGAGCTGGCTAAGTCTTAAGACATACGAGTTACCACACCTGGGTCTCAGAGCTGGCTAAGTCTTAAGACATACGAGTTACCACACCTGGGTCTCAGGGCTGGCTAAGTCTTAAGACATACGAGTTACCACACCTGGGTCTCAGGGCTGGCTAAGTCTGATGAATGGGTTTGTTCTTTAAGACCTTGTTTTGCTTTCTGCTCGCATTTTGTATGTTCTATTTTGATGTGTGTAACTTATGTAATTCAGGGCTCATCTGTAAAATAGTCCTTGGTCTCAGTATGACTCCCTGATAAAATAAAGGTTCAATGAAATTTTAAAGAAAAATCTGATTGATCTGCTATAATCATCAAGTCCTATTGATTTGGCTTTGTTGTGCTGATGGGAGCTCTACAGGCTGCAACAGGAGGTGTCTGCAGTAAAAGGTGGCTGCAATGAGAGGTGGCTGCAGTAAGAGGTGCCTGCAGTGGTGGGATGGTAGCTGAGACTATGAATAGATGGGTGACAGAGAGTTGATCAGCCCTCCTTGTTTTGTCTCTCCTTCCACATCGCGGTGGGAAGTACAGGTGCTGCTGGTGTTGCAGCACCCCCTGGTGGTGAGAGGGTAAAACTGCAATAATTTGTGTCGTTTAAATAACAAAAATCTTATCATTTTTCTGTTGCATTATTGATATAAAAGATAATGGGATTGGGGTGGAAGCGAGAGAAAAACATGGGATATTTATATATGGGCCCCATTCTGCATGGAGAGCTCTTTCCCTTTATAAGCGGTGTGCTCATAGTACGCTCTTATCTATTCTGTTGTGGGAGTTTGGAGTTGGACACTGATGTACGATAAACAGTTTAGTTTGAGTTAATCAGGTCCCACTCTCTCCCCCTCTGTCCCTCTCATCTCTCTCTCTCTCTTTCTCCCCCTCTGTCCCTCTCTTTCTCTCTCTCTCTCTCTCTCTCTCCCCCTCTGTCCCTCTCCCCTCTCTCTCTCTCTCTCTCTCCCTCTTCTCTCCCCTTGTGGTGTATATCACGTGATGTGGAGCAGTGCTCGCAATAGTTTACAATTCTAAACTTGTCGAAAAGGTAATGGAAAAAATATCAAATAAGGAAGATTACATTCTCTCCCCCTCAGCTCGCAAGCCTGCTCCTGCCCATGTTAAACACATTGGTGTACTAGCCCACTTTATTTAGAAAGGTGATTTTTTTTCTCTGTGGTGTCAGTCTCTCTCTCTTCATCTGTACTCCTTTCCACTCTCCGATCTATCCCACCCCCCTTGTATCTCTTTTCACCTCTCCCTTTTGTGTCTTCCCTCATCTACCCTCTCTCTTCCCTCATCTATCTCCTTCCCTCAAAATGATACACCTGAGTCCCTGCAAGCTTCTCTATTCACCCCACACTCGCTCTCTTTTTCTCTCTCCGCATCTACACTCTTAGAAAAATGGCCTCTAAAAGGGTTCTCCTGCTGTCCCCGTAGGATAACTTTTTTGGGTTCCAGGTAGAACTATTTTTGGTTCCAGTTAGAACCTTTTTTTGGATTCCATGTAGAACCCTCTGTGGAAAGGGTTCTACATTGAACCCGAAAGGTTTCCACCTGGGACCAAAAAGGGTTCTTCAAAAGGTTATCACATGGGGACAGCCAAAGAACCCTTTTTTTGGTTCTAGATATCACCTTTTTATCTAAGAGTGTACCTGTACCTCTGTCACATGTGGCAAAAGGGGGTTATTGTGATTAAGGTACGATATATATCAATCTTATGCTATTAATTCCCCCCCTGAGTGAGCCCTGAGCGGGCCCCTTATAATGAGGAATGGACAAAACCTTTCTCTCTCTCCTCCCGCACTCACTACCAACCCGAGCTCCCGCTCCACGCTCCGGCACAGCCATTACGACACCAAACGCTACTACAACATTGCAGCCAGCTAGCTACCACACCAAGATAACATTGTGTGTGTTGAAGTGTGGAGGCGAACGTAATAGAAGAAGATGAGGCCAAAAATTGCTGAAGATGCCTACTATTAGCTGGTGGTAGAATTACAGGTGTGTGCGTTTTGAATGCGTGTCGACTCGCGGAGGGAGTGAGCACTGGAGCGACTGTTTGTTTTTTGATGTTGTTGTTGTTTGAACTGTCTCCTGTCTTTGTGGCACTCTTACTATATTTATTTGGTTTAGTCCGAGGGCATTTTGCTTTGCTAGTGTTCCTGACGATTTGACAGACAGAGTTATTCAGTGATTCATATGTCATACTGTCACCAGTTTTCTCTGTCTCGCAGTTCCTATGCGGATGTTGTGGGTGGCCTTGACGCGACTTCCCTAGAACTCTGAACTCTCGCCACGGTCCAATTCTCAAGTGCACTACTGCTGATCTGCGCCACGGGCCCATACTACTGTGAGAGCGTCAACAATCGAAGGACTTATCTTTATTTTATATTGTACCTTCATTGTTTTATTTTTCATTTTATATTTAATTTGTTTATCACTTTTATTATTTGATACCTTTTTAAAAAGATACTTTTCCCCCACAAAAATATCAAAACGTTATTCTGGTCTCAAGCCTCTTCCCTGGGTAAACAGTGTGAGTTTCCACCAGATTTAAGAACCTGTATTGTAAGGTTAGGTAGAGCTCCCCTTGCTCTGGTTTAAATCTGGGGTGGTGTAGAATCGGCTAGTACATGTATTCTCAATAGCGCCTAACACCTCTCTCTACCAATCTCCTACTACCCTCTACCCCCTCCCCTTCTTTTTCCCTACACGACACCTGTGTGCAAGTGGACGTTTCCAAACCCATCCATCTCCTCTGTACTTTCACTCTCTCTTTCTGCCTCCCCCTCTCCCTCCCACTGAGCCCCTGTGCGTTATACCTGTATGTGCCACTGGCTGCTCTGCTGCTCCTGAATTCTCTCTACCTGTTTGGAATGTTAAACAGCCTCTCTCTGTCTATTCCCCTCCCTCCCTCTCACTGTCACTGCAGTACTGAAAACTTCCAGGATTCTGTCTCAGTAACATCCAGGACATCTCTATCCAATTACTGCTCTTTGACTTATTCTGCTCTACATGTGTTTGATACAGACCCGGGCTCTTTGCCTGTTCAGTTTCATGCGTGTATGTGATTATGAATGAGGGGGGTATAAGACAGTTTTCCACCACAGTTTGTGTGTGTGTGCGTGCGATCATTCCTACCCTGCTATACAGTTTGGAAGCCTGGACCCCATCGAAACATTTCACCAACCCCGCTTCAGGATAACGCTTAACATCAGCTGGGAAGACAGACAAACCATCATCAGTGTCCTGGAGAAAACCAACTCCCCCTGTATAGAAGTCACCACTAGGAAACATCACCTCCGACGGGCCGGTCACCTCGTGAGGATGAGCCAATCGAGGCTCCCTCAACAAGTTTTCTAATCCCAAACTCAGGGATAGATCCCGTGCCCCTGGAGGTCAGGGGGAAAGCGTTACCGTGACGACCTCAAAGCACGCCTCAAGAAATGCAATATAGATCAAAACAACTGGGGGATCCTCATGTCAGGACCAAAATCACCAACTCTTGGAGGCCGAAAGAAGGCAGCACTTATCTGGAAAAAGAGTGTGCATTAAAACACAGACACCTTTGCCAGTAACAACAAGCCCTGTTCACAAGAGGAACCATCACTGTACCAACTGCGACCAGATCTACAGGCCACGGGTTGGCCTATTTAGCCATTCCTGGACCCATGGCCAGCTGGACACCACAACCACACCACAACCCGGACCCGTGATATCTCATATTCGACTACGAGAGATCCTAAAGGAAGGAGGTGTGTGTATGTGTGTGTGTTTGTTTGGTTTTTACTGTCCTTGTGGGGACCAGAATTCCTCACAAAGATAGTAGAACAGGGAGAAAACAGGGAAATGTGCTGACGTTTCACCGGTCCCCACAAGGAAAAAGGCTATTTTAGGCTGAGGGGTTAGGGTCAGGGTCAGGGTTACGGTTAGGGTTAGGGGTTCGGTTTAGGGTTAGGGGTTTGGGGTTAAGGACATCTTTTTTCAACCTCTCTCAGACATATTCTTTTTCATGACAGATGACTCTTTTTTTCACCTCTCTCTTCTTTTTCACCCTCCTCCTCCTCTCCCCCTCTCTGTGCCCTCTCGCTTTAATGGGGGAGTATGGACAAAAGCACTGATAGTGGTTTGGCTTTCTGCATTGTGTGGTGATGGGGGAGGGGGGGAAAGACAAGACTCAAGCCCACCCCTAGTTCTGTAGAGAAAATGGAGAGGAGAGCTCACACACACACACACACACACACACACACACACACACACACACACACACACACACACACACACACACAGTTACACACATAAACAGATGACAAACCTCATCAAAGCAAATCCAATAAAACATACTTTTAGGCTTGAAGAGTTGTCACCAAATAACTTCACGCGAGCATTGATTCATTCACATCTATAGATGGAACCAATAGAGAAGGTCAATCCAAAGAAAAACTCGCTTTATAGAATCAGGATGTTCCTGAAGCACTTTTCGCCGGGCAACATAATCCTCAACGCCGAGAAGCTATCAAGTACCAGTCTGTTTGTGCTGACACAGCTTCCTAAAAGAAGTACCATAATTGAAGGCCTTTCTCCGGCGGTATAAATAGCGTGTGTCTTGTTTGTCGAAGCTGTTTGGGACATGTTCAGAAAATGTGCTGCTTGCCAGCCTGCTGCTTGAGCTGCTTGAGCTGCAGTTTTCACTTGGACACTTTTCATCACTAAAAACTTTATGTAACTTCTGCAGTGTCACCTCGTCCACCCCTTTTCTCTTTCTCTCTTTAAAAAAAAATCTCTCTTTCTCTTAAAAAAAAGGTTTGAAAGGACACATAATACAAGCATCTTTCTTTTCCTCTGGTCGTGTTCCTTGACTTGGTGGATTATGCCCAGGCCAGGCTAATTGCAAAGTCCTGTTCTCCTCCTGCTCATTCCTCCCCCTTCGCTCTCTGTTGCCTCTCTTTCACTCTCTTTCCTTTAGCTCTCTCTCTGTCTCTCTCTCTCTGTCTTTCTCTCTCTGTCTCTCTCTGTCTCTCTCTCTGTCTCTCTCTCTCTCTCTCTCTGGGTAATTCTCTGACTGGCTCTGCTTAATGTTTTCTATCACTCTCTCCCTCCTCATCTTCACTTACCCTGCACATTCACATCACTCACCGTTTCTCCCTCTCTTTCTCTTGCCCTCTCTCTCTCTCCTTTTCTCTCATTGTCCTCCTTGCTTTGTTTTCTGTATTTCCAACCATTTTTCTCCCTCTCCTCTCACACTCACTCAATCAACAAAACAAGTCCTACAGGAAAATTACAGTTGGCCCAGAACAGAGCAGCACGGCTGGCCCTTAAATCAACACAGAGGGCCAATATTAATAACATGCATGTCAATCTCTCCTGGCTCAAAGTAGAGGAGAGATTGACTGCATCACTAGTTCGCCTTTGTGGGAGGTATTCACGTGTTGAAAGCACCAAACTGTCTGTTCAAATAGCTAACACACAGCTCAGACACGCATACATACCCCACAAGACATGTCACCAGGGTTCTCTTCACAGTCCCCAAGTACAAAACAGACTCTAGGAAATGTGCAGTACTACAGAGAGCCCTGTCTACATGGAACTCTCTTCCACATCAAGTAACACAAGCGAGCAGTGAAATCAGATTGTACATTGTAATGTTGTGGTATCGTGGATTTTATATTGTACCTTTGTATTAATATATTAATAATATAATTATGTCTTGTATGATGCGTTGTTTTACGTAGGATGTAGGCTGTTTCATTTGATTTATTGTGATGTAATTGTTTTATCGCTGTTTGAACGCTAGGAAGAGTACTTGGCAGTAGCTAATGGGGATCCTAGTAAATACAATATACTAAATACTCAATAATAGCAATACATCTGTATCCATCTTTACCTGTCTTCCAGCCTTTCTGCCACTCCATACCTGTTTTTACACTCCCTCCTCCTTCTCTCTACCTGATTCTCACTTTCTTCCTATCGCTCTCCCTCCCTGGCACAGCTGAAACCCTACTCTCTGCTCTGCCTGTGTGTGTGTGTGTGTGCCTACTCCCCTGCCTGCCTGGTATCACCATGGTGATGGGCTGGTGCTATCCTACCCTGTCTCTTCTTGGCAGGGGTACAGGTTCTGGGCCGACTGTGCAGATTGTGCCCCAGTCCCCAGGCCACCATGCAGGCTCTGACGCCACCGGTCCACACTGACCCTGCCAACTTCCCCATATTGAGTCCACATATGGGCCTCATCTATAAGACATACAGGCCTGGAGGTCCCACTGTTCTACAGATACAAAATGAAACCACGCAGCCCTTTCCAGGTCCAGAAAATATTAGTACAGCTAGCAATTCGGAGTTAGCTCTCACTAAGGCGTAAAGACTGCCAGACTAAATCAAAGCATCTTGTCATTTAATAGCAGTTCAATCAAACTCAAAATCACGGTTAAAGTGGTTTGATTGAATATGGCACCTCGCAAAGTATTACCACTCATAACAAATAGAGAGATGCGTGATCATGTGCAAACGCAAGCAAGGTTTGAAATGATTATGTTTTAGTGAAAGATTATATAATGTTTGAGTTTCTTGCAGTCAATTTGAAGTCTACAAATTATTAGCAATTATGTTCCTGGCCCCCTCACCATCCGCTCATGAAAAAATCGGCCCAGCGGCTGAATTTAGTTGATGATCCCTGCTGTAAATGTTATAAGTTTACTTAGACATTATGTCCAATCCACACCCCTTCTGCAAATCGTCATTACCATGTTAGAGCAGATGATAGCAGAACAGTCTAGTAGGTAATACAGGCATTTGCACACAACAAGTCACTGTTTGCTTTTCAAGTGCTCCTCATGTTAACTAAAAATAAACACCATGGCATTTTTCTGCTCTAATATCGTCGCTGTCAGCCGTCTACACAAGAACTCGAGATCTCCTCTTGGGGGCATACGTAGTTGTAGTCCGTATCCGGGAGGTCTGCCCGAGCGAAAAGAACAGTGTTCGATGGGGAATAAAACTACTCTACCCAGAAACCTCAACGCTCAGCCACAAGCTGGCTTCTTGGGCTTCGGGAGTGTTTCCCATTTAAACAAACACAGCGCTGAAGATGGCGGAGAGTTAATAGCGAAACGAAGAAGATATCGGTGCGCTCACAGAGATACATCGATTTGGTGAGTTTACGACGTTTTCCCCTTTACACGTTCCTTCTATACCAAGCTCGGTTTTACGCACGAATAGCATTGTCCGTCGTTCGGTTGGACGGACTTTGTTGTCCACTAATGTGTAGTAGGACTCTATACACTCTTCATAACACAATACAGGTTGGTGCGCCGCACACACGGGCACTGTGCATATTCCCGTTTATTTTGACAGCAAATGAAAAGTATAACTCCAGGTCCAAGCCAAGGTCATGGATTTTGGTGTGGGTATAGCGCGCTGTACCCTATGGTCTCTGTCATAGTGGCTTTGAACCTATTAATGGTCATAGCCGAGGAATTGAAAATAAAGTGCCCTTTAGTTTGGAACTTGAAGGGACACATTTTCTAACTTACTAAGAGGACAAGGTTGAGAGAGAAAAAAAAGTGCTGTTTATGTTCTGGCACACTTGGCGCGGACGACACGAAATAAATGACAGTATTTTCTGACTCGTAAACTAGCCTAGGACATGTTGCTTTCATTCGGTAAGTTCATGTCGCCCGGCGGCGCAGGGGTAAAGTCTAACCAAGTCAAATGTAAATGCGCTCTATCTCTCTCCCTCTCTCTCTCTCTCTCTCTCTCTCTCTCTCTAGCTCTCTCTCTAGTTCTCTCACTCACACACCTCTAGTCAAGGTTTACTTCACCGAAGGAGATGTAACTTTACAGCGAAGCCTTGCTGTGTTGCTCCATTATTACATTGTTATTGCTGCTCGATTTTGTTATGTCGGTACGTCGCAGCCTACATGTGATACCCATCCTACTATTGATACACTGTAGCCAGCTGCAAATGTTGCTCGTCTATGTTCAAGTTCGATACAGGGCCACCCAATCAGATTGAGCAACAACAATAAAAAATACGAGTTGATTTGAATTTGTTGTGCTCTTTAATTGTCAGTGTTCCAAACAGGGGATGAGTTGTCTTTTTACCTGAACATGCAAACACCATCAGATAGAATTCCTAGCAAGCGGTGCACTGGGTTCGTCAGATTTGATGAAACGGAACTGGGATGAATTCTCTTACAGGTTGGCGTTGTCAAAAAATATTGAACTGCTAAAAAATATTGAACTGAAAGCGACACCCCCAATAAGCCACGAATATGACTGCATTGAGGCGTATGTCACAGTGCTTCTATGGCGTTATGCACCGTGTCACGGACTGTTTCATTTGTTCATTTAGCAAACAAGACAGCTCTTAATCCAGTTCCGTTGTCACAGCCAGCACACAGAGTTATGGCCTATTTTAGCTTTAAAAAAATGCAACATTCTCCTCTCTGCCTCATGGCAAAATGTGTAGAATAGCACGAGTTTCCATATAAAACGGCAAATTATCCCCCCCCCCCCCCACTTGTTCCTTGCACAATGTTTGAAGAATCAACGGAATGATTTGAATAAAAAATAAATAATGTAGCTAGTCTGTGTGTGTTGTCAAATGTTGACTAAGGGAGTATATTCTAGTGAATTTACTGTGGCCTATTGTTGCTCCGTCATTTAGTCCATGAAACCCATCGCTGATGGAGAAGGGGCGACAGGGAAGGGTTGTGATAGGTCATAACTCTGTACATGGATACTTTTAGGAGGTGTGCACTGTGCAGAGATGTGATTCTGGTTCACATGATAAGGGTCCCAACGCCAATAAGGGACAGACGTGCGGCGTGCAAGTCAGACAGTGCTCTCCCAGGATACAGTAGACAATGTGCAGATAGTGTAGGTGTTTCCTTTACCTGAGCCCAACGTGGTTCGTTTAATTTCCCGTCTCACATGTATGTCAGTGTCATCTTAGACTTTGCTGCAACTTGCCGTGTGTGTGTGTGTGTTGTGAGAGAAATAGTTCATCTACTCTAAAGGTCCTGTCTTGTATGACCCTCCCCCACTCCCTATTTATATAACCATCCCATTGCATAGTTCTTTTACTTGAATTATTATAGAAACATCTATGATCTTATATATTGTTCTTCTACTTATTAATATAGTGTCTCCATGTGTCATGGAGAGAGTCTATGAGGTGTGTTGCAGGCAGCAGGGCCAGGGCAATAAGGTTGAGTTAATTATAAAAGCCTCGGTTTAAATTTAGCTCTGTGTCTCCGGCTTTGTTCCCGGATGACCTGGCTGTGTGACTGTGTTGCCTGGGTAGAGGGCCGAGTAGAGGGTGTGGCGGCCGGGCAGACAGCGTCTTGTTCCACAGCGCCCCGCTGGCAAATTTTACAGTGATGTCTCTCTGTGGCCAAACCTTCAATTAACAGACACACGCTCACACCCTCGCAGTCACACACACTTGCCCCACCTCTCCCCTCCACGCTGGCTTACAGAGGGCTCCTAAATTGAGGTGGTGCAGGGAGACTGGACATAGACAGGCTGCTGGGCCTATAGGCCCCCAGATGGGGGTTGGGGATAGTAGTTTGATGGGGGGGGGGGGGTGACAGTGATGCATGGTGTTTGCTAAATAGAAGAAGGGGGTCGAGGGCAGGGGTGATGTTAGTGACTGGGTCCGGCTGTGGGGGTGAGGGGTGGAAGGAGGAGGATAGGCAATGGGTGCTAAGCAGAGGAGGCAGTGGGGACCTCCCACAATAGTCTGGGATGATGGGGAGGAGACAAGGGGGATGTGTGTGTTGGTTCGGGGCTGGGGGGGGGGTGTTTGTATTTGGAGTGACTCTGGGAAGTGGCTCAGGTTAAGCTACCTGTCACAGATCCCTCCGGAACTTTCATTACGCACACCTGGCCCCTATTCCCAGTGATTAGTAATTGTATAAGTGTGTCCTTGGTTTACCATTGTCCTGTCGATTATTGTTCCTATATCCGTTGGTTCGTGTGAGTACCTGTGCTTTCGCTTTCGTGCCATTGTGGATTGTGCAGATGATTACGGGTCTCGTCCCGTGTGTTAATCATTGTGCCCTTGTGTTATTTATTCGAGGTACTCCTCGCTCTTTTGTTTGGGTTTCAACCCTGTGTTTTGTTACGTTTTTGTTTGGTCTTCGTCCCCGTGCATTTACACAGCACGCCGTAATTTGGGTATAATAGAAAAAACGATTACGCATTCCTGCGCCTGTCTCCCGACCCTTTATTCCAGCATGACACTACCTGCTGGAATTTTTTACCTCATTATTCGCCTTTTTGTCTGTTTCCTCCTGCTCTTTTTGCTGCAAGTTTGTTCATCACATCTCTTTCTCTTCACTTTGTATGTGTCGGCCTCTCTCTTGCTCGCTCTATGGTGTGTGTCTCCCCCAGCTGCAGTGTGATGAGCTGATCTGTTGCGTTGCCTCTCTCTAAACCAGAGAGAGGTGGCCGTCCTGATGCCTGAGGTTTTGGGTATTTTCAGGCAGTGTACCCTTCTCCATAAGGACAGGTTTTTGGGTTGTCCTGCCACTTGGTCCTCTAATTAAGCAATATGGCCCGAGGAGGTGTGGTATATGGCCAATATACCACAGCTAAGTGCTGTTGTTAGGCACTATGCCATATATAACAAACCCCTGAGGTGCCTGATTGCTACCATAAACCTGATACCAACGTAATTAAGGTAGTGCAAATAAATGTTTTGTCATACTCGTGGTATACGGTCTGATATAACACGGCTGTCAGCCAATCAGCATTCAATTAAACTGGGTGGTTCGTGCCCTAAATGCTGATTGGCTGACAGCCGTGGTATATATTGGCTATATACCACACCCCCTCATGCCTTATTGCTTAAATGCAGATTAGTCTGGGCTGCACAATACACACAGACTGACAGACTGACAACAGTAGCAGCTAATTCTATCTAGTTGTGGTGTATAACGTTGAGGTCTATGCCCAGGGCAGACCTTTATCTCCCTGTCTTTCTACTAGCACAGAAGAGAAAAGACTACTTGTTGCGTCACTGCCAAGTCATTCACTTCCTAAGTGAGCAGCATTAAACTGACAACTCTGAACTAGCCACTCATTTCTATACCAAAGACATTTTAGCGGCTGGCTCTTGCGATCAGGTCTGAAGTTAGAAGATTGCTTGGCACGGGCTAGACCGCTACGGGGTGTTTCAGAGAAGATTGCGTGTGGAGTCTGAGCACAGCCGCAATGAAAGTCTCTGTGCCCAGTTGAATATTTGTCCATTTGAATGGTTGCGGTATGTGTGTGCTTACGGCTTACAGAAGCAGTAGGTGTCAGGTTGCCAACGGAGTTGTGTGTGTGTGTGTTTGTGCGCGTGTGCGTACATGCGTGCGTGTGCACGTGTGGTTTTGAAAGTAGGTTCCCTGGTAAACCGGTTTTGAAAGCTCACGGAAGGCAGACCAGCATGCACTTGAGTGTCGCCGGTTAAGGTTGGAAGTATAACTATCTTTTACAACTCGTTTCCGGTTACCAAAAATGCCTGTTTTTTTTATCGCTGCTGTTTAAAATGTGGTGCGCTTAAGAAGCCCCTGTAGGAGGGAGGGGGAGAGGAAAGAGAGAGAGAGAGAGAGAGAGAGAGAGGACTGATTGAGATGGAGGAAGGAAACAGGACAGGAGGAGAGGAGACAGTTGGAAAGGCTGTTGTATGTGATTCTCTTCTCCTTATTTCCAGCCAGTACCTCCAGTACACCTCATGTCCTCAGGTTTCTGATCTTTACTGAGCCGTCTGTCTCCCCTGTGAGAGGAATGCCAAGTGTCTCTCTCTCTCTCTCTCTCTTTTCCCACCCCCTCTCTTGTACCAATTCCATCACTTGCTTTCCCTCTTTTGCTCTGCCTCTCTCTCCCTCTCTATCCCAGACTCCATCTCTCCCCTCTCTCTCTTTCATTACTCATAATTAATTTAATTCTAAGTCTTAATCCCCTTTAAGGCTGAATTGCAGAATTCAGGCTAAATAAGTTAAGTCTGCTCTTAAATGACTGGGAGGTGAGAAGGTGATTTGAATGTGCATGACGTTTTGTGTTTTTGCAAGTATGTATTGTGTGTGTTTTGGGAGGGGTGCGTGTGTGCCTGTGTGTGTTTGCACATGCAAGGATGTGTATGTGTGTGTGTGTTTTGTAAGCACATGTTTGCGTGTGAATGTATGCGACTGTGTGTGTGGATGAGATGGCATTGTCTCATGTGGGTGTTGTACCTGCCTGGTGCGGGTGTGTTGTGTGACGCTAGCTAGCGAGCTCTGCTGGAATGCTTTCCAGATGGAGCTGGTTGGAACCAACTCTGTGACATCCTCCACCATGTCCTGCTCCCTCCAGCTCGACTCTCCTGTCAGCTCCGTGTTGCCTGTCCATAGACCAACAGCACAACACTAAATAATGACACATATTTTAATGGCCAAGGGCTGTAGGACCGCTTTGATTGACAATAAATGATTCAGTTACTCAATAATATTCATTAATATATGCATGACCTAATTACGTTCCCTCCTGCGTTTCCCTTATTTCGGTTTCTCCCCATGAATATTTTAATCGAGGTAAAATAAGTGGCATGTATTACCGTTTAATGACTACGTATTTGATTATTTTTTAAATGTTTTTATGCAACCAATTCATAGACACGGGAACCAATGCATTACCTCCTACTCTGACTCAATGGTGAACGATCAGTCAATGGTTTGGACAGAGTTGCTCTTTTCTTTTGTCTGAGAGTACAGGTCTACATACGTGTGAGGGAGGGAGGGAGAGAGGGATAAATAGGAGAAAGAAGAGGGGGGAGGAGGAGAGTGTCATTTTTATTAACGTGGCGACTCCCGCTAAAATTCAGGGAGTGCTGTTGCATCCAGCTGTTACTGGTTGGGCGAAGCTTCGTTGCCACGGCAACTCAGCCCTGCGCTCAAGGTCGTTCATCCAGTTCTGAACCGAGCAGCGTGCTATACACACACACACACACACACACACACACACACACAATGCTATGCACACGGATGGAGAGAGCGAGAGAGGAGGGGAGGAGAATGGGAGAGACGAACGGAGAAAGAGAAGAGAACCGCTTCAATGTGACCAATCACAAGCACTTCACTGCCCCCCTCTTTCCTCTATAAAGGAAGAAAAAAAAAAGAGCCCCTGGCCTTGGGGGTTGTAGGTTCTTCTGCCAGTTGATAAAATATTTAGCTGGTCAGAAGTAGGGAGGGAGGAATGGAGAGAGGGGGATAGTTGGAAGAGAGGAGAGCGGGGAGATGCAGAGGAGTGGTGAAAGGGGTTTGTGTTGTGTTCTCTACATGTTGCATTGGTCTGAGACTACTAGCTGATGTTGCTACCTGGAGTCTTCTTCAAAGCCTCTCTCTCCCAAGCCCAGGGCGTTGTTAGCCTCCCTGAGGGGTAAATGTGTATAGGGCTGGACGCTATGGCCAAAATATCATATCACAATGTTTTTCTCGTCGTTAAAGGTATGTCCGTATTTTAATGGCATTTTATGTTCTTGAATCATCAAAGTTCTAAATATGATCAGTGCTTGACTTGGGTGCCGATACTGTTTGTATTTAGATGCAGGAGCTCCACAATACTTTTGAGTGTGAAGTTTGACCCAGTGGTTGGATTTTTACAGTGAGGAGGCAATGGCAAATGTTGACTTTTCTTGCACAGGGTGAGGCTTTTTATTTGCAGCCTGACAAAATACACTGGCCAAAGCCGTACAGATATTTACAAAAGAAAATAACAAACTGGTGATTGATCAAAGATCATCTGGATCCAAATATGTAGAGCTCTATCAAAAGAAAAACCCAGGCTGCAAATATGCCTGTAACCCAGCAGCATTCCCACCTGTCCTGTCCAACAAATAAGGAAATGACAGGTGCTTAAATACATATACCCATGATGCAACAGCCAATGAGAATCAGTTTTGCGTCAGGGTACTCAATTAACATTCAATTGCATGAATTTCCTAATACACCTCCTCAGATGATAAACCCACATTAATAACCTTAAGTACACATGTCAATAAAGGTTTGAACATTTCCTTAGCATAGATACACTTTGGGGTATGAACATGTACGTCCCTCCAGGATAACCTACTACTGTGTTATCCGTCAATGGAAAAAACATGCTCTAATGGGCCTCATTTGCCTGTCAATTCTCTGAAAAGGAAATGAACAGAAACCCCTCTTCAATCACAGAGGGAAACAAGGTAATCCGTTACATTTCTACAGCTTTACCTAATTCTCTTGATGAACATGTTCACATCACAGTTGGAACTGTTGTACGTGTAAGGAAGAGTAACGTTTTACCTTGGAGGTGCACAACAATAGGTTTCTGCAAAAAACCATATGCCATCGCTCCAACCTCAAACTCTAATACACGTTTCTCATCTTTTACAGGTGATCAACTACCCACATCGGGACCACACGTCATTCCAAAATAATGACTGTGCTTCTCATTATAAATCTTTTGTGATCTCTGGTCATTTATGGTAATATAGGCAAGGATTTAGATAGGAAAATTGTTGCAAAGAGGAACATGCGCTCAAGCAGTAGAACATTTTGAGATAGTTATTTGTGGTGTAAAAAATACTTTAAAGTACTACCTAAGTCGTTTTTGGGGGGCATTTTTACTTTATTATTTATATTTGGACTACTTTCACTTTTACTCCACTACATTCCTAAAGAAAATAATGTACTTTTTACTTCATACATTTTCCCTGACACCCAAAAGTACTCCTTACATTTCCGAATGCTTAGCAGGACAGGAAAATTGTCCAATTCACACACTTATCAAGAGAACATCCCTGGTCATCTCGGCTGCCTCCGATCTGGCAGGCTCCCTAAACATAAATGCTTCGTTTTTAAATGATGTCTGAGTGTTAGAGTGTGCCCCTGGCTATCCGTAAAAATAAATAAAAGTAAAATGGAAGTCGTACTGTCTGGTTTGCTCAATATAAGGCACGTGAAATGATTTATACGTTTGATACTTAAGTATATTTAAAACCAAATGCTTTTAGACTTACTTAAAGTCATATTTTACTGGGTGACTTTCATTTTCTATTAAGTACACTACCGTTATAAGGTTTGGGGTCACTTAGAAATGTCCTTGTTTTGGAAAGAAAAGCACTTTTTTTGTCCATTTTAAAATAACATCAAATTGATCAGAAATACAGTGTAGACTTTGTTAATGTTGTAAATGCAAAACACCAGTCTCAACGTCAACATTGAAGTGGCGACTCTGGGATGGGGCGACTTCTTTGCAACTCTGCCTAGAAGGCCGGCATCCCGGAGTCGCCTCTTCACCGTTGACGTTGAAACTGGTGTTTGGCGGATACTATTTAATGAAGCTGCCAGTTGAGGACTTGTGATGTGTCTGTTTCTCAAATTAGACAGTCTAATGTACTTGTCCTCCTGCTCAGTTGTGCACCGGGGCCTCCCACTCCTCTTTCTATTCTGGTTAGAGCCAGTTTGCACAGTTCTGTGAAGGGAGTAGTACACAGCGTTGAACGAGATCTTCAGTTTCTTCGCAATTTCTCGCATGGAATAGCCTTCATTTCTTAGAACAAGAATAGACTGGCGAGTTTCATTATAAAGTTATTTGTTTCTGGCCATTTTGAGCCTGTAATCGAACCCATAAATCCTGATGCTCCAGATACTCAACTAGTCTAAAGAAGGCCAGTTTTATTGCTTCTTTTAATCAGGACAACAGTTTTCAGCTGTGCTAACATATAATTGCAAAAGGGTTTTCTAATGATCAAGTAGCCTTTTAAAATGATGAACTTGGATTAGCTAACACAACATGCTATCGGAACACAGGAGTGATGGTTGCTAATAATGGGCCTTTGTTCGCCTATGTAGATATTCCATTAAAAAAATCTGTTTCCAGCTACAATAGTCATTTACAAAAAAATTGCTTTTCTTTAAAAAAACAAGGACATTGCTAAGTGACCCCAAACTTTTGAACGGTAGTGTATATTTACTTTTACTCAAGTATGACAATAAGTACTTTTTCTACCATTGGTAGTTATGTGAGAAATGGCGGGGGGGGGAGTCTTTGTACGAAAAATATTGATATACTGTAAGTTATGATGAACTTCACCGGCTGGTGAAAGTGCATGGTGATCTTGATGCTCCTTTCCAATAAATATTGAGGGTCTTAGTCTGGTGACATGATGATCGATGCCTTTTGACAAAACAAAATCAGTCGAGTTGAAAATGCAATGGAGAATCATAGAACTTTAGATTGTATTCGGTACATGAAAACGTATGTGAAAAAGTACATTTTGTTGCACTGTCATCTCGCACTGATTGTTATCTGCAACAAACACACCACTGGTGGGCAGATTAGCATATTTTCTTAATGTGTATTCTAGAAAATTCACATGAAAGTTTGTTGCCAATTGGATGGAAACCTTGCTACTGACCATCTATTTTCAGGAAATTGGCATTTATTGCCCTTGAGCTAGCTCTGCAGAGTGGTCACTAGCTGGCACAGCCACAAAGTCATAAAATCAGATTTTAAACCTAACCTTAACCACACTGCTAACTCTTAATGCCTAACCTATTTTTGATTTAAATTCATTTTTACGATATAGCCAATTTTGACTTTGCAGCTGGCCCATCTAGTGGAAATCGATCTCAGTTCTTCGTCCAGGGCAAGATTCATGACTATAAACGTAAACTTTCGTATTTTTATAATGGAGTCAATGGCTGCTATTACTTTTGCCACAAGGGACATTGTGTCGCTTTCTAAGGTGCTTTTGGAACCTGTGCTGCCTCACAGGGAAGATTCATGGCAAAAAAAGTACTCTTAGCAAATGAGCAGTTCTCAACTTTTGTCAGTCTCTTCCTAATGGTAAGACCGGATGATTGTCAATATTTTTTTTTAGAGTTTCCTCATGTAGTTATTACTTTTAACAAACAAATATTGAAATATTTTTATGTAAGGTAAAGTAAAAATCCAAACCGGTCCGTGCATCAATACAGATATATCGTAAAATCAACACAGTTTATGTGTGAGTGAGACTGTCTGTTCCTGTGTGTGTTTCTCCATTCAGATCCACTTAGTGATGAGCCTGTGAGTGTCAGTGATATGTGGGGTATCTTTCTGTTAATGCTAGCTGCGTCCTATTGGGGGGGTGGAGAGCCAGAAAACCCCAGGCTGTCATCCCCTTTTGAGCCCCAGGGAGAAGGTAGGGGGTTGTTGGGGGAACCAGAGTTTCACAATTGTCCTTCGTTTCTGGACTGTAGGGTAATTATGAAGCCATGGTGTATCTCCAAAAATCAACTGTTATTCTGAGGATAAAGATGTCCAGTTTTGGGCTTTATTTTGTACACTTTCACCCCAAGTTCTCATTACCGAAATGCATCCGGATTAAATTCTCGGGCAATTTTCTAAAATCTTACGATAGAAAAACCTAATGTACAAACAGTGTCTGTGGACATCTCTTTACCGTAACAATTTTTTTCAAATTCCTGTAAAAACTCAAATTTGTTTTTAAATAAATAAGTTAATTTATTCACATACAGTACCAGTCAAAAGTTTGGACACCTGCTCATTCAAGGGTTTATCTTTATTTTTTACAATTTTCTACATTGTAGAATAATAGTGAAGACATCACAACTATGAAATAACACATATGGAATCATGTAGTAACTAGGGTTGCACATTTTGGGGAATATTCAGAGGTGTAAACTTTCCGTGGGAATTAAAGGGAATATATGGGAATTAATGGAAATATATGCACATTACTAATAATACCATTTAAATCTAAATGTTTTTTGCATTGGATATATTTACCATAGCATATGGAGACAGAAACATAAACCTTTTACCTTATCATAAGTAGACATAATTGCAAATGATTAAATCCTTCCAATATAATTTTTTACAACTATTTAGTTAAATTTGTAACTTTAATTAAATGAGTTGACTCTTCACATGGGATGATTTCACTGAACAACAAAAGAAAGGGAATATTGAATGATCCCAAGTGATCCATCGAATCTCCCAAAAACGTTTCAACGTACATCTGTAAAATTATAGTCCAGAAACTAAAGCTTTGGTTGTCTTCCTCTCGGACGTCCATGTCTTCTCCCTGGACCTCTGCATTGTCCACCTTTTGAACATCAGACTCTGAGGCCTCACCTTCACTGTCACTTTCCAACCTTGTTGAGGATGACTTGTTGTCAGGCTCAAAAAGCCTCAAATTTGCCCGGATGGCCACCAATTTTTTAACCTTTGTTCTGGTCAGCCTGTTGCGTGCTTTGAAGTGTGTGGTCCCAAACAGGGACCTGTTGTGCTCTGAGGCGAATGATGTTTGTGGGATTCGGGGGATGATGGAGGCAACAGGGGAAAGAGCCTCAGATCCACAAAGTCCCTTCCACCAGGTGGTTGATGAGATATGTTGGCACAACTGCCATATTGCATCTCCATCCCAAAGCCCTTGCTTGGAAGTGTACTTCGCCAGACTGCCAACAACCTTGCCCTCATCCAGGCCAAGCTGGCGAGACACGGTGGTGATGACACTATAGGCCTTGTTGATCTCTGCACCAGACAGGATGCTCTTGCCAGCATACTTGGGTCCAACATGTACGCTGCGGCATGTATGGGCTTCAGACAGAAGTCTTCACGCTTTTTGATGTATTTCAGAACTGCAATTTCCTCTTCTTTGAGCAAATGTGAAGTGGGCAGGACAGTACGGATTTCTTCTCTTACATCTGCAAGCAGAGTCTGAACATCATACAGTATGGCATTGTCTCCCTCAGTCTGTGCAATGGCTACTGCAATAGGTTTTAGGCTGCTTACCACTCTCTCCCAATATGCATCATCCAGGAGGATCCTTTTGATTGGGCTGTCCATTTCGGCAGACTGTGATATGGCTATTTCTTGGAGAGACTCCTTCCCCTCCAGGAGACTGTCAAACATGATGACAACACCACCCCAACAGGTGTTGCTGGGCAGCTTCAAACTGGTGCTCTTATTCTTCTCACTTTGCTTGGTGAGGTAGATTGCTGCAATAACTTGATGGCCCTTCACATACCTAACCATTTCCTTGGCTCTCTTGTAGAGTGTATCCATTGATTTCAGTGCCATGATGTCCTTGAGGAGCAGATTCAATGGATTAGCAGGAACAGCCAATGGGTGTGATGTGAGGGTAGGACTCCTCCACTTTAGACCAAGCAGCCTTCATATTCGCAGCATTGCTTGTCACCAGTGCAAATTTAAAAAATGATTAAAAAAACTCCAAATACAATTCCATGTACAGATAAATAGTGAAACACTCAGATTAAACAACTCCTTTGTGAGAAAAATTAAAAATGTATGGAAACAGGTGAATTAACACTCCTCAGTTAGCAGGCTCAAGCAAGCTAAAACCCACATGGTAGCAAAACTAACTAGCAGAAATTGATAACAAGTTAGAAATGATTTAAACACCATTTGCTGTAGGCTACTATTTACTAGTTAACAAAAAAATGATGTATGTCATAAAATATATTCACCTCACCCAGTATTGTAATCAAAACTTACCAGAAAGCACGTAGTCCTTGGCTCAGACAGTGTAGTAGTGTGGGATAAATAGCATCTCATTAGTGTGCAAGATCTTGAGAATCCGCTGTACATGTGATGGAAGATTGCACTGTGCATTCAGAGAGTTGCAAATCCATTGAATTGGGGATAGTTTATCCAAAATATGCTGCAGGACCTAGAATTGCCTTACATGTGTCCCACAAAAAAGGTTCACCGTTATAAGCTAACTTCTTTGATGAATATAAACTAAATTCCCCCAAATCCGGGGCTTAACTTCCCATGGAAAATTTACCAGAAGGTTTCCGACCCTTTGCAACCCTAGTAGTAACCAAAAAAGTGTTAAACAAATCCAAATATATTTATATTCTTTAAAGTAGTCACCCTTTGCCTTGATGACAGCTTTGCACACCTTGATGACAGCTTTGCACACTCTCTCAACCAGCTTTTCCAACAGTCTTGAAGGAGTTCCCACATATGCTGAGAACTTGTTGGCTGCTTTTCCTTCAGTTTGCGGTCCAACTCATCCCAAACGATCTCAATTGGGTTGAGGTCGGGTGATTGTGGAAGCCAGGTCATCTGATGCAGCACTCCATCACTTTCCTTCTTGGTCAAATAGCCGTTACACATCCTGAATGTGTGTTGGGTCATTGCCCTGTTGAAAAACAAATGATAGTCGCACTAAGCGCAAACCAGATGGGATGGCGTATCACTGCAGAATGCTGTGGTAGCCATGCTGGTTAAGTGTGCCTTGAATTCTAAATCAATCACTGACTGTGTCACCAGCAAAGCACCCCCACACCATCACACCACCTCCTCCATGCTTCATGGTGAGAAATACACATGCAGAGATAATCCGTTCACCTACTCTGCATCGCACAAAGGCATGGCGGTTGGAACCAAAAATCAAAAATGTGTACTCTTCAGACCAAAGCACAGATTTCCACCGGTCGAATGTCCATTACTTGTGTTTCTTGACCCAAGCAAGTCTCTTCTTCTTATTGGTGTCCTTTTTAGTAGTGGTTTCATTGCAGCAATTCGACCATGAAGGCCTGATTCATGCAGTCTCCTCTGAACAGTTGATGTTGAGATGTGTCTGTTACTTGAACTCTGAATAATTTATTTGGGCTGCAATTTCTGAGGCTGGTAAATCTAATGAACTTATCCTCTGCAATAGAGGTAACTCTGGATCTTCCTTTCCTGTGGCGGTCCTCATGAGAGCCAGTTTTATCATAACGCTTGATGGTTTTTGCGATTGACCTTGAAGAAACTTTCCAAGTTCTTGACATTTACCGGATTGACTGATCTTCATTTCTTAAATTTGTCTTAAATTAATGTTGAATTGTCGTTTGTCTTTGCTTATTTGAGCTGTTTTGCCATAATATGGACTTGCTCTTTTACTAGAGCTATCTTCTGTATACCACCTCTACAATGTCCCAACACAACTGATTAGCTCAAACGCATTAAGAAGGAAAAAAAATACACAAATTAACTTTTAACAAGGCACACCTGTTAATTGAAATGCATTCCAGGTGACTACCTCATGAAGCCTGGTTGTGGGAATGCCAAGACCATGCAAAGCTGTCATCAAGGCAAAGGGTGGCTACTTTGATGAATCTCAAATATAAAATATATTTTGGTTTGTTTTGGTTACTACATGATTCCAAATGTGTTATTATATAGTTTGGATGTCTTCACTATTATACAATATACAATGTAGAAAATAGTAAAAATAAAGAAAAACCCTTGAATGAGTAGGTGTCCAAACTTTTGACTGGTAATGTTCATAATGAGGTTCTTATTCTCAAACATCCCCTTTACCCGACTTAGTCTTCTCATTATCGAAATAGCTAAAAAGATCAAATTGGGAAAAAGTCCAATTAAATGTTATAATAATTGTATAATTGCGTTTTTTAATTTTCAGTGTTATGATTAACTCAGGCCTTTACAATAGGGGATCAATGGAAACAAATATTAGAAATGGATTTTGTTTATTACTTTTTGGGGTTAGAGCGTTTGGCCAGTAACCAAAAGGGTGCTAGATCGAATCCCAGAGCTGACAAGGTAAAAATCTGTCGTTCTGCCCCTGAACAAGGCAGTTAACCCACTGTTCCTAGGCTGTCATTGTAAATAAGAATTTGTTCTTAAACTGACTTGCCTAGTTAAATAAAAAATAAAAATAAAATTACAATTTTGTGGAAATTTTGCTAAAGTGCTTTGTCCCCACGGGGATTTGGGAAATTTCCCCACGAGGGAGAATTTTCCTTGTTTTACTATCCTTGTGGGGACATTTGGGGATTTTAGGTCCCCACAAAGATAGAAGAACCAACCCACACCCACATACACACATTTTGTCACTTACCTGAGTATAACACAGATGCATGTTAAAGGAGTCCGCAAAGGGGCGTGTGTAAGGGGGTTCTGTTTAAAAAAAAAAACTTTATTTCCATCGTTAAAGAGTGAGTCTTGTTTATCTGTTGAAGAGCTCCATCCCCTACACACACACACACATACATATACACACACACGTTATGTTCTTCTATACTCGTGGGTATTTACATTTAATTTCCATTCAAAATCCTATTTTCCCTAACACCTAAATCTAGCCCTTACCTTAACCCAAACCCTAAGTCTAACTCCTAAACCTAACCTTTAACCCCTTACCCTAACCCTAATTATAACCCTAACCTAACCCCTAAGCTTAAATAGTGGGAAATGTCCCCACAATTAATCATTTTCCTTGGAAATTGTTGGTTCCCACAAGGATAGAAGAACCGACACACACGCACGCGCACACACACATTTGTAAGGGTTGGAGCACAGCTAGCGAGTGACTTGACTCTGCCTGAACCCAGCTGTTATGTGACCACCTCCTCATCCCATTCACGGGTACATTTTGTCACCAGCATCCATCATCATCAGGGAAGGGAGACGAGGTTCTGCAGGATCCTGCACACCTCCCTGTCTCCACCCCCACCTCTCGTTACCTTGGCCTCAACCCTCCGAGCGTGCTATGATCCAACATGGGTCTCTCGTTCCCTCCCCTTTTGGAGGTCATTTTGTTGTCGTAGTGATATCACAGAGACGCTGTTTACCTGGCCCCAACCCTGGCAACAGTGTGGCAATGTACAGGTAACTGCCAAAATAAAGGAAACACCAACAAATTGTCTTAATAGGGCGTTGGGCCACCACGAGCCAGAACAGCTTCAATGCACCTTGGCATAGATGTTTACAAGTGTCAGGAACTCTATTGGAGGGATGCGACTCCAGTCTTCCATTAGAAATTCCATCGTTTGGTGGAAAGCACTGTCTCAATTGGTTTGAGATCTGGTGACTGAGACGGCCATGGCATATGGTTTACATCGTTTTCATGCTCATCAAACCGTTCAGTGACCACTTGTGTCTTGTGGATGGGAGTGTTGTCATCCAATAGGGGCATAGCCATAGTAGCCAAAATAATGGCCACCCCAACATTTTTATGCATGGTCCTAAGCGTGATGGGATATCAATTTCTTAATAAACTCAAGAACCACAACTGTGTGGAAGCACCTGATTTCAATGTACTTTGTATCCCTCATTTACTCAAGTGTTTCCATTATTAGTGCAGTTACTTGTGTATCCTCTTCTACAAGTTTACAACAATGCTGCAGGAGACTGGCAATTAAACACTCCTTATTATGCATCCTGGTCCTTTCATTTCTTCCTCTCCTCAGTGTCTTCTAGCAAATAGAGCCATCTAGTAGATGAGCACTCTGCTGATTTTCATAGCGAGTGAAGATCCTTATTCCTCTGTTCAGTGCATAACCCCACTCCCTGCGAACTGTAAAGAATTGTATTTCTGATCTATGCCAGCTTCTCTGCCAAGCTGGTGGATTCCAAACTCTGCCGTGGACAGGACAGCTGTAGCCACGGCTCTTCCTTCTCCAAATGGCTAGGCTGAGCATAGACAACAGTACATATAAAACTCAAAAGGATCGCTTTTGCGCTGAGCCTCTTGCCTAGATTAATCGTGGAGGGGAACACTGTCGTGGTTTTGTGGGTGTCGTTAATCAACCTAACCTCAATCTGCTTCATGAACTACTCTACTGTACAGCTGGGAGTTGATAAATATAGTAGACACCCACTTCTGTAGCATCAGCTTTCGCTCCTCTATTGCTAGATTAAACTAGTAGGCCTAATTCCCCTGAGTCGCTCCGAGTTATATTAAATAGGCAGTGACAACAGAATTTCACTCTTTAGTGAGAGAAAGGGGACAGAATTGAAATATTGATTTCATGCCATTCAAGACAACGGCGCTCATTCTTACTCTTTTATTTGGGGCTTTTCTAGGTTTCAGTTTTTATTGTGAATGGTTAAGTGCATTCCATTAAAGCCAGATGTACAGCTGAGTGGGTGGCGGGTCGTGTCTGTCATCAACTATCTAAGAGTCTGTGTGTGTCCGTGTTGGTGTGCGTTTCTGTGTAGCCTGCCTGAATGGACCTCACCTTGCTCTCTTGCAATCAACCACCGGACTGCTAACGCTACGCTAACCAAGTAAACAAAACCGGCCAGCTAACACGATGCTAACCAAGTAAACAAACCGGCCAGCTAACGCTATGCTAACCAAGTAAACCAACTTCCCTCACAACGGTCACAGCCCTGGCTGGAGGGCTGGCTGGAATACTGGGTGAGGGCTGGGTGGCCCAGGTGGAGAATCCTACTGGTCATTTCATAGGAGCATATCAAATGAACGCTAAGAGTCGATATATAAAATTAAAAAAACGGACATATAAAGTTTTCAACTATTTTCCTTCCTAAAAAATTCGGAATAAGCAAAGGCTTTGATGTCTGGTCAAGCAAATGGAAAAGGGGTTTTAGAAAACATCTACCAGAAAAAGTCTTAACCCTTTGACACGTACCAACTAGAGGTCGACCGATTATGATTTTTCAACGCCGATACCGATTATTGTGGGACCAAAAAAAGCTGATGCCGATTAATCGAACGATTTTTATTTTATTTTTTACATGTTTTTTTATTTGTAATAATGACAATTACAACCATACTGAATAAACCAATAGCCAGGGAAAATGCAGAGCACCAAAATCAAACTTTCATTAAATTACACATGCAAGATAGCAAATTAAAGCTACACTCGTTGTGAATCCAGCCAGCATGTCAGATTTCAAAAAGGCTTTTCGGTGAAAGCATAAGATGCTATTATCTGATGATAGCACAACAGTAAACAATGAGAGAGTAGCATATTTAAACTCTGCAGGCGCGACACAAAACGCAGAAATAAAATATAAATCATGCCTTACCTTTGACGAGCTTCTTTTGTTGGCACTCCTATATGTCCCATAAACATCACAGATTTTTGTTCGATTAATCTTGTCGATATATATCCAAATGTCCATTTATTTGGAGCGTTTGATCCAGAAAAACGCTGCTTCCAACCTACGCAACGTCGATACAAAATATCTCAAAATTGACCTGTAAACTTTGCCAAAACATTTCAAACGACTTTTGTAATACAACATTAGGTATTTCTAAACGTATATAATCGATCAAATTGAAGACGGGATGATCTGTGTTCAATACAGGAGCAAAACAAACGCTACTTTTCTGGTTACACGCGCCTGTATCAAAAGGTACACATGAAATGACTTTCGTTCTGATCTATGGTACTTCTCCATTACACAAAGGAAAAACCTCAACCAATTTCTACAAACTGGTGACATCCAGTGGAAGCGGTAGGAACTGCAGGAAAGTCGATTAGAATTCTGGATTCCCCATGAAAAGTATTGAAAAGACAGTGACCTCCAAAAAAAAAATCTGAATGGTTTGTCCTTGGGGTTTCACCTGCTAAATAAGTTCTGTTATACTCACAGACATGATTCAAACAGTTTTAGAATGTTTTCTATCCAATACTAATAATAATATGCATATATTAGGATCTGGGACAGAGTAGGAGGCAGTTCAGTTTGGGAATGCTATTTATCCAAAAGTGAAAATGCTGCCCCCTATCCCAAACAGGTTTTAACTGACTTGCCTAGTTAAATAAAGGATGAATAAAGGTGTAAATAAATACATTAAAAAAATCGGCCAAATCTATGTCCGAAAATACCATTCCGATTAATCGGTCGAGCTCTAGTACCAACACACGGATGTGATCATTCTACAGTGGTCCCTGCAGCATAACCTCAAACAGATGTGATTTAGAACGCTTATTTAGAACGTCCAGTTATGATCGACGCAGCAGCGTTTTGAGCTGGCCAAACTGTTCACAGAAACATATTGCACAAACAATCCTTACAACGTTATGTCCTTGAATGTGACCAGTTTATTTTGGATGCAATGTTCAGACATTCACAGAAGTAGCTACAGCACAACACAATCATCCAAACCGGAAAATGTAGGCTACGTTAATCCTAGGGCAACCTGAGGATAGATTGACCTAACACAAGTGGTCATATTTAGCTAACTCTCAGCTGACAAACCGTAATATTAATTAGCTAATAGCAATTTCTACTTACAATTCATCACGTCATGGGTGAGCTCACCATTGATCAAAATAATTGAGTAAAACAGATTCAAAAATCGAGAAGTTTTTTCATTACCATTTATAGGTTGTCAATTTATTCATTGTCTTTTGTTTGGAGCGCTCCTGTCAGTGTTGAGTAAGGATACTCACCTGATTACGCAAAGAAGTAGGCCTAGGCTACCTGGCTCGCGTGGAAATGTCGGCCTATAAATGCTCCCATTTTGGGGATCTGATGGTATTTCTCATTGTCTTAACTCACCATCACTGTGGAACATCTCAAAGTAATTTTTTATTTGCCTCAAACAGCAAAGCAAACAAAGTCTGTTTTTACGTCCATTGAGAATGACAATAGTTCTTGCGGGCTGCAATGTTTTTATTTGTTGGCTTTATGTAGGCTATTTTTACATATTGGAAATGGAAATATAAGTTACTTTTAGATTTGTGTCACTTTCATTTAGATTGAATTTTGATTAACCACATGACATTGATTTTGCGATATGAAGACTTTATTCTAAATGAACTGTTCCATAAAAAAAATTGCATATGAAAATCATAACTGGCACGCAGATCGGTAGAAATGGTACGATAACTTGGCACTCCAAATGGAGCCTATTACCGGCAACTTCAGGAGCATAACGGCAGAAATCTGCTAAGGCCAGCAGCAGT
>NC_088229.1:41367196-41372196 GCF_036934945.1 Oncorhynchus masou masou | reverse complement strand
TGCAGACAGAAAATAGCTTCTTAATCATAGCCTCAATATTGTCCCGCACATTGAATATAGTTGCAGAGAGTCCCTGTAATCCTAGATTCAGATCATTCAGGTGAGAAAAATCATCACCCAGATATGCCAGTCGTGTGAGAAACTCATCATCATGCAAGCGGTCAGACAAGTGAAACTTTAAGCTTGTCTCTCAAAAAACCATGTCAATACTTTGCCCCTTGATAACCAGCGCACTTCTGTATGCTGTAAAAGTTTTACATGGTCGCTGCCCATATCATTGCATAGTGCAGAAAATACACAACAGTTCAGGGGCCTTACTTTAACAAAGTTAACCATTTTCACTGTAGTGTCCAAAACGTCTTTCAAGCTTTCAGGCATTCCCTTGGCAGCAAGAGCCTCTCGGTGGATGCTGCAGTGTACGTCAGGAGCAACTGCTTGTACGCGCGTTGACACTTCACTATGTCTCTCTGTCATGGCTTTTGTGCCACCAGTACAGATAACAATACATCTTGACCCCCAAAGTCCATTTGATGTCACAAAGCTGTCCAGTACTTAAAAATATCCTCTCCTGTTGTCCTGGTTTGCAGTGGTTTACAGAAGAGGATGTCTTCCTTAATTGACCCCCCATAAACGTAATGGACAAATACCAAGAGCTGTGCCAGGCCACGTCTGTTGACTCATCCAGCTGTAACACATATAATTCACTGGCTTGTATGCAAAGCAGTAAATGTTTCAAAACATCTCCTGTCACTGATGTGTCATGAGACAGTGTTGTTTGATGAAGACATTGTCTGTATAGTTTTTTTGGCCTTTTCCCCCAGCATTGTCCCGATCATGTCCACGGCAGCAGGAAGAATGAAGTCCTCCACAATAGTATGGGGCTTGTCTGTCCTAGCCACTCGGTAGCTCACCATATAAGACGATTCTAGCCCCTTCTTATTAATGGTATCTGTTGCTTTTATGCATGTCTTACTACTAGAAAGTCATCTTAATTCTCGCTCAAAAAACTCCCGTGGCTTATTTTTTATTTTTTTGGTTTCTAAATGTCTGCGCAAGAGTGAAGGTTTCATTGAGTAGTGAGATAGTACTTTTGCAAATTTAACACACCGTGGCTGAGGAAAGGCACTACTCCCAATATAAGTGAACCCCAAATCAATGTAGTTCTCATCATATTTGCACCTCTTCGATGGTCCAACGTCCCTGCCTGTTGTTCGGTGTTTTCCTGGGTAAGGGGGCAGTAGCTCTTCAGCTGCATCAGATTCACAACTGTCAGTGTCCATGCTAGCTGGGCTAACAACAAATGTAGAATTACTGATGCTAGCATTGGATGTGTTCGTGGAAGCAGAACAACTTGTGTCATCGACGGGTGCAGGTGTAGTACTGCTGGTAGTAGCAGTACTACCAGTAGATGTCACTCTCGTCGTAATGAGTAGACCAAGGCGCAGCATGAGTAGTGTTCGACATATTTTTTATAAATCGAAACTCAATAAACATAAACAATAAATCACAAACGAAACGTGACGCTACTAGTGTGCACTCAGGCAACTAAATGTAGACAAGATCCCACGAATAACAATGGGAAATGACTACCTAAATATGATTCCCAATGAGAGACAATGATAAACAGCTGCCTCTGATTGGGAACCATATCAGGCCACCATAGAAATACATTTCATCTAGACGACCGTGGATCGTCGCCAGAGGCTCCAGACCGTGGATCGTTGCCGGAGGAACCGGACCATAGATCGTCGCAGGAGGCTCTGGACTGAGAACCGCTGCTGAAGGCTCTGGACCGCCGACCGTCGCTAGAAGCTCCAGACCGCCGACTGTAGACCGTCTCAGGAGGTTCCGGACTGTAGACCGTATCAGGAGGTTCCGGACTGTAGACCGTATCAGGAGGTTCCGGACTGTAGACCGTATCAGGAGGTTCCGGACTGTAGACCGTCTCAGGAGGTTCCGGACTGTAGACCGTATCAGGAGGTTCCGGACTGTAGACCGGAGGTCAGGAGGTTCCGGACTGTAGACCGTATTCCGGAGGAGGTTCCGGACTGTAGACCGTATCAGGAGGTTCCGGACTGTAGACCGTATCAGGAGGTTCCGGACAGTAGACCGTATCAGGAGGTTCCGGACTGTAGACCGTATCAGGAGGTTGCGGACTGTAGACCGTATCAGGAGGTTCCGGACTGTAGACCGTATCAGGAGGTTCCGGACTGTAGACCGTATCAGGAGGTTCCGGACTGTAGACCGTATCAGGAGGTTCCGGACTGTAGACCGTATCAGGAGGTTCCGGACAGTAGACCGTATCAGGAGGTTCCGGACTGTAGACCGTCTCAGGAGGTTCCGGACAGTAGACCGTATCAGGAGGTTCCGGACTATAGACTGTCTCAGGAAGTTCCGGACCCGAGACCGTCTCAGGAGGTTCCGGACTGTAGACCCTCTCAGGAGGTTCCGGACTGTGGACCATCGCTGGAGGTTCCGGACTGTGAAACGTCGCCGGAAGCTCTAGACTGGAAACTGTCACCGGAAGCTCTGGACTGGGAACTGTCGCCGGAAGCTCTGGACTGGGAACTGTCGCTAGAAGCTCTGGCCTGTGGAGGCGCACTGGAGGCCTGATGCGTGGTGCCGGCACTGGTGGTACCGGGCTGGTGACACGCACCTCAGGGCGAGTGCGGGGAGGAGGCACAGGACGTACTGGACTGTGGAGGCGCACTGGAGGCCTGATGCGTGGGACAGGTACAGGTGGCACCAGGCTGATGACACGCACCTCAGGGCGAGTGCGGGAGGAGGCACAGGACGCACTGGACTGTGGAGGCACGCTGGAGGTCTAGAGCGCAGAGCTGGCACAACCCTTGGATGCTCACTCCAGCCTGGCAAGTGCGGGAAGCTGGCACAGGATATCCTGGACCGAGGAGACGTACTGGAGATCAGGAGACCAGGAGCGCTGAGTCGGCACAATCCGTCCTGGCTGAATGCCCACTCTAGCACGGCAACTGCGGGAAGCTGGAACAGAGCGCACCGGGCTGTGAATGCGCACTAGAGACACCGTGCGCATCACCGCATAGCACGGTGCCTGACCGGTCACGCGCTCCCCACGGTAAGCACGGGGAGTTGGCTCAGGTCTAAACCCTGACTCCGCCAATTTCCCCGTGTGCCCCCCTCCAATTTTTTGGGGCTGCCTCTCGCCCCAACCAACACAGAGAATAAACAGCTTACTATGGTCAGGGCGTGACAGTAGAGCTGTTATGTGTCTCTGAGGGCCTTGCTTTTTTTTAACCATTTATCCATTTTTGAGCAAATGGAATGAGCAGCAGCTATGTTTGGCTACATATGTACCATTAGTGGAATTGCTGTGACGAGTAATGGTTAATGTGATTGGATGTTAATTATTTGACTAGGCTACCTGTATTTGACATTGTGTTGTTATTTCGATGAACACTAGATGGTTTAATTTTATTTTTTGGCAGTGAAACGAGGCTACTCAGGCAAGAAGAAAAACTCACCCAAATGTATGGCCCCCGTTGGAAAATATAAATGGACTGGTTTTTGTATGTTTTGGGAATACCTGATCTGGAAGAATTCAGAGGATGTGACAAATAAACTCGAAACTTGGAAATGTTTACTGGTTGCTCAGGAGGTAAAGGGGAAGTCAGATGTGTGGAATAAAGTTGACTAGTTGTGGAAAATACTGGAGATCTAGAAAAAGAAGGTAAGGAGCCAGCACTGCATGCATATTGTGTGCCAAACAGGTGCCGTTAGATTACAATATAATTTCTCTGGCCTTTTGGAACAATGTAAATACCAGAGAGTCTGTTGTAACATTTTTTTAGTTTTTGCCTTTTTGCCTTTATTACAGCAAAGACTAAAACCAGTCGCATTCATTCATGAATGCAATTTCCAACATGGAATGGTTTATTTTTTGTTTGTGCTAATTTTTCAAGGGTCACTTTGTTATTTTATTTAAAACTAAAATGCTTGAACGCATGTCAAATAGTGAGCGACGGGTATGCTGTGTGATGATATTAATAAATTAATGATTGATTGATACAGTGCTGTAGCCTTTATACGTTTTGAAATATAGGCCTAAGTAAGTTCCGCTATTCAGACTAAACAGGATGCTTAGTCTGGCCTACAGCTCGATGGTGGTTATACAAGGCTCCTATACTAAGCCTACTAATGATAATGACATGACTTATTACTGTAATAATGATGATCATAACAATAATAGTAATAAGAACAATAAGGAGATCAAGAAAAAGGAGGGTTATTATTTTTTATAAATAGTCAATGCTTTTTATGACCATTTGGAACCGTGTAAATAACACTACATAGATTATAAATAATACCAGAGAGGCTGTACTAAAGGAAAAAGTGTAAAGTCTTCATTACAGTATAGCAAAGTGTTTATGTTGTGGTTGCATGAGGCTTGGTTCTCCTGGAATCAGTAGGCTATTAAACAAACACTCAAACAGGCAACAGAAGCATGATCTGTCTTGTTTCTGTAGATATACAGTGCCTTTGGAAAGTATTCAGACCCCTTGAAATGTTCCACTATTTGTTAATTAAGTTACAGCCCTATACTAAAATTGACTTCTAAAATATGTTCCTCAGCAATCTACACACAATACCCCATAATGACAAAGAAAATATGTTTTTAGACATTTTTGTTCATTTTTTTTTTTAAAGAAACAGAAATACCTTATTTACATGAGTATTCAGACCCTTTGCTATGAGACTTGAAATTTAACTCAGGTGAATCCTGTTTTCAATGATCATCCTTGAGATGTTTTTACAACTTGATTGGAGTCAACCTGTGGTATATCCAATTGATTGACATGATTTGGAAAGGCACACACTTGTCTATATAAGGTCGCACAGTTGACAGTGCATGTCAGAGCAAAGAACAAGCAATGAGGTTGAAGGAATTGTCCGTAGAGCTCCAAAACAGGATTGTGTTGAGGCACAGATCTGGGGAAGGGTACCAAAAAATATCTGCAGCATTG